>NC_048595.1:350431577-350596577 GCF_003668045.3 Cricetulus griseus
AAAGGGACAAGATCTCCTGAGCAAATTGGGAGTATGGGGGGAGGGTAGAGGGTGCTAGGAGAATGAGACGGTGAGAAGAGGAGGGTGAGGAGCACATGATGGAGCAGAAAGGTTGAATCAGGGGAAGAATAGAAGAAAACAATATAAGAGATACCATAATAGAGGAAGACATTTTAGGTTTGAAGAGAAATCAGGCACTAAGGAAATGTCTGGAGATCTACAGAGATGACATCAACTAACAAAGTGCCCTCCCCTGATAATAAGATTGATGACTGACTTATATTCCATCCTATAGCCTTCATCCAGTATCTGGTGGAAATAGAAGCAGACACCCACACCTAATCACTGAACTGAACTGGAATCCAGTTGCAGAGAAAGAAGAGCGATGAAAAAAGGGTTTTCACCAGGTTGGTGAAACCCACAAAAACAGCTGACCTAAACACCTGGAGCTCTTGGTCCCCAGACTGATAGCTGGGAAACCAGAACAGGACTGATCGAGACCCCAGGAACCTGGGAGTCAGTGAGGAGATCTCAGAAATCCATGTGTCCTCCTATAGTAGATCGGTGCTTATCCCTAGCATAGGGGTGGACTTTGGGATCACAATCCACATACAGGGATACTCCTTGAGCCAAGACACACGGGCCTCGGCCTAGGCCCCATCCAAAGGTATATGACAGACCCTGAAGACCCCCATAGAAGACCTCACCTTCCCTGGGGAGCAGAAAGGTTATGTGATAGGTAGGGTTTTAGTTGGGGGGTGATAGGGGAGGAGCGGAGGGAGTGGGAACTGGGATTGACATAGGAATTTATTTTGAGGAGGTACATGCTTGCTGGGGTAAATACATCTATGTGGTTGGGATGGGAGGCTTCATCACCTCGGTTCACATTATTGTCTTTCTCACTGTTTCCTATAGTTGTTTGAAAGAAAATCTCTCTGCTTCCTCCTCCTGAAATCATTCCAAGCTTTCCCTGTAATGCTGGGTTTTTATATTTTTCTTCCTCTGAACCAAAGTGAACTCTTTCTTCCTTAAGTTTATTTGAATTTTGATATTATAATAGAGCAATAAAATGGTAACTAATAAAATAATTTTTACCAGATGTGGGCTTGTTGCAAATGTTCTGACCATTCTGAAATTTTTTTTAGAAATGTGGAAGACTTTGAAATTTGGACAAGAATAGTCTTTGAAAGCAATACTTAGAGATTAATGGGCCAATTGAGTAGGAGTCTGAAAGGCATCAGTAGTAGTATGAGTAATACATGAATTTGAGTCCAAGATCCTGAATATTGGTAGGGTTTAACAATCCTGGATTAGCCACTGTGTTAGACTCCAACCATGGGAAAATCCAGCCATGAATCTGACTGCATTCTGCCTGTTTCTTGAGACTATCATGTACTGGAAAGAAGACAGTCTTTGACCACTAGATTAGTGTCATGAAAGGAATCCTTATCCCAGGAGTACTGCTTCTAAACTTCCCCAGGAAAGTCCTGAGCATTCTACCACTTACATTTTTAGGGAGGTATTCGTAACTATTGAAGGTCTTCCTTACACCTTGGAGTTAGTGACACACATGAAGATGACAGAGATCTCTTTAGGACATGGTGGGCCTAAAGAGGCCTGGGGAATGAGGTTCAGTGGAACTTCCTGATCCTGACTAGAGTTTGGCAACCTGTCTTTGGCCTATCACTTCCACATAAAGGTGACTCAGCAAGGCCCAATCTATTACTGCCTCTGCCCAGCTACTGCTAACATGATGAATTATCATTGGCCCTTACACCTCACCCCATCCTGAGGTCTGAACTCTCTCAATATTATATAAGCCCATACCTTTTGCAATAAAAGGAAATCCTGCTTCAACAAGTCCCCCAACACAGTGGGGTTCTCTTTGGTGCCTAGGAGAGGGCTCGGGGTCATCAAAACTCTCCATCCCAATGAGCCCCAAGGAGGGAGCTGCAGACCATGTCCTCCACAGCCCTATGTGTTGGAGAATCTGGCAATGGCACTCTGAGATATTCTTTTTTTTAAAACTTTTTTTAAAAATGTATTTATTAGTTCTAGTTAGGGAACAAGCTTATTTCAAGTCCCTTCTCCCTCTCCCTCCCCTCACCCCCAACCCTCCTCCCCGACCCCCAGCCCACCCCCACCCCATCTACCCACCACTCCCCAGGCAGGGTAGGGCCCTCAACGGGGGCTTTGCAAAGTCCACCAAATCTTCCTGTGCTGGTCCTGGGCCCTTCCCCATATGTCCAGGGCCAGAGTGTAACCCTTCACGTGGGATGGGCTATCAAAGTCCCTTCTTGCACCAGGGAAAAATACTAATCCACCATCAGAGGTTCCCTGGAGTGCAGAGGCCTCCTTATTGACATCCATGTTCAGGGGTCTGGATCAGTCTTTGTACTGGCCTCCCTGACAGCATCTGGGGTCCATGTGCTCTCCCTTGTTCAGGTCAACTGTTCCTGTGGGTTTCTCCAACCTGGTACAGACCCCTTCGTTCTTCATTCCTCCCTCTCTTCAACTAAATTCCCAATTTCGGCTCAGTGTATATCTGTAGATGTCTGTCTCTGCTTCCATCAGCCACTGTGTGAGGACTCTAGGATGGCATAAAGAGAAGTCATCAATCTCATTTTAGGGGAAGGGCTTTTGGGTTATCATCTCCACCATTGTCTGGATTGTCAGATCGTGCCATCCTTGTAGGTCTCTGGAGATCTCCCTGGTTCCAGATCTCTTCTCGGACCTATAGTGGCTCCCTCTGATATGGTATCTCTCATCCTGCTCCCTTTCCTCTATTCTTCCCCCAACTCAATATTTCTGCCCCTCCATTTCCTCTCCTCTACTCCTCTTCTCTAGCTCTTATTGTAGCAGCTCCTCCCCCCCCTACCCTCATGCCCCAATTAGTTCAGGAGTTCATGCCACTTCCATTCCTGGGGACCATTTATCCCTTAGAGTCCTTCATGTTTCCTAGTTTCTTTGGTGAAGAGCATTATAGGCTGGTAATCCTTTGCTCTATGTCTAAAATTCATATTTCAGTGAGTACATACCATGTTTGTCTTTTTGTGACTGGGTCACCTCATTCAGGATGGTTTCCTCTAGTTCCATCCATTTGCCTGTGAATTTCAAGATTCCATTGCTTTTTTCTGCTGAGTAGTACTCCATTGTATAAATGTACCACATTTTCTCAATCCATTCTTCAGTTGAGGGGCATTAGGGGATTAGACTCCGAGATATTCTTAAAACATCTGTCTTTATACATGCTCAAGAACAATATAATCCAAATATATCAATTTTAAAATATCAGCAAAACTTGGTAGACTAGAGAAGTTGGCTTTAGATCAGATTGCAAGCTTCTTCCTACTAGACACTCAAGCAAATACTTGGTATATATTGTGGAAAAGTCAGATTATCTGAAATCACCTCTGCCCTAATATGGGCTAAGAGTGGAATAAAAAACAATAAAAAGAATGAGGAACCAGGACCTCTGTTTCTTAGAAAATCTAGTTCATGCAGAGCCACTGTGGTATCTTTTGACCATGGAAAAAAAGGAAGCCAAGGATTATACATAGAAATAAATTTTATAAAAAATGTAAAATATGAAAATTGCATTATGACAGAATTTGTATAATAATTGCAGCAGCTTTGGCCTGCGGCTTTTTCTTGGTTACTCTGACTATCAAGAGTTAATAATGCACTGTTCAGAACATAGAAATCAGCCCAGGCTAGCTTTGAAATTTTATGTCTAATGTCCTTGAAACTGCAAGAGCTTCTTAAAAGTTGGGTTATAGGGTTAATAATAAAAATTATGTGTAAAAGTTAACTCTGTTCTGTCATGGTATATCAAAATGTCTAAAATATGCAAGAGAAAGTGACACACCTGCTTGATAGTAAAAACAATATGATCTATGATCTGGAAAATATGAAACTATCCCTTTTTTACTGAATTCTGCATGAATAAACATACACCCTGTCTGCTAATCATACAGAGAGATTCTTTTCACCGTCAATGGCATGGCTCAATACTCCCTTGCTGATGCTTTATCTCTTCTCTAGAAACTGGCCATTGCGAAGATGCCCCACCCCTGGGTTCTGTCTCTGTTATAGCTTCATTTTGTGAAAGGATTATCATGAGGTTTGTGTTATTATTGGAATGCATAAAGATCTGATGCTATTGTGGTCTAAGAGAGCTATATTTCATCCCAAAATTGCAGATGAGCACAAATGATATTGTCCATATGGTAACTGTTTTTGCAACAAGAAAGTTATAAGATTAAGGATATCGTAGAATCTTCCTTTCCTTTTTTGAGGATCTCTTTGGCATGGTTGGGGACACTGAATAGATAACATGTAAGGCTTTTGTGGGAAGGTATGTAGAAGCCTGTATTTCAATGGAAAACTCTAGATACTTGGTATTTCAGAGTCATTGGTATCTGGAATGGTTAGATTTATACTGGTAATAAATTCCAGCCAATCAAGACTTATAGCAGATCTGAGGTGACAGAGGTATTTCAGGCCCTTGAAATGGTAGCACTTGATAGCACATGGGGCTTCAGAATTTAGTGTCTCCTTAGATGGAGTTTGGCTTTGCTTTGGCCTAATATTTCTTTACTATCCTCCCACTCTTTTTTGGAATAGCAATATATGTATTCTATGCTAAGTTATGTTAGAATTATGTAAGTTTTCAGTATTTTACAATTGGTCACAGTTACATGACCTTGAGTCTCAGGTGAGACTTTGAAATTTTGGAATACTATTGAGACTGCTAAAGATTGTAGGAACTTGAATAAGGTCACTCTACATGAGATAGTTATGAACCTATGAGGTGCAGGATTTCAATATGGTGTTTTAAGTGAAAACTGTCCCTCCTAGGCTCACATATCTGAAAATATTTGTTGCTAGTTGTTCAGGCTATTTGGGAGGGTATAAAAACTTTTGTAGTGATAACCTTGGTGGATGAAGTACATCCTGGGAGATGGTCTTTCAGGGTTTATAGCCTCATACAACATCCTTCTCTCTTTGTTTCATGTGTGTTATGACTTGCCATCTGCTATCTATCTGCCCCTGCCATAACAATGTGCTTTTCAAGAGGTGATTAATTCTTATCTTTGAAACTGTAAACCAACATTAAACTCTCTTTTCCTCATGCTTCTTTTGGTAATGTTTTTTTCATTGTTTTTTGTTTTCTTTTTTATGAAACAAGCAGAAATGTTATTGATTAAACCTTTTAATTTATGTGAAAATTCCACTTTGATATGATAATAGTGAAAAGAGTCATGGTTTGTGATATAACTACAAATCCTAGAAATAATGTTATTTACCCTTCCAACAACTGCACGGAACAGAAAGGTGTCAAAGAAAGGTTATGTTTAGACGATATGACATTCATAATGATAGCTGGTATAGGACCAGGCAAATACTGGATAGTTGTTGGGCTATGAGTCAGAATAAAATTTCTGACACCAGTCTTCTGATGAATTTAAAAAAATAGTGTATGATCTTTTATAGAACTACATTTGTCAAAGTGAAATTATATTTCTGTGATATCAATGGATGGGACAGTTTACCAGGAGTAATTATAATATGATGCAGTGGCTAAAGATTCCAGATAAATTTGTAGCTCTCTAGGACCTCATTAACCTTTATACCTGAGTCCAGAACTCATACCTGTCAATAATGGAGGAAAAAGGAAAGTGATTCCCTTCAGCTCCCCTGGTGATTTTGGGACAATTTATTATTGGAAGATGATGATAGCCCTAACCAGGACAAATAGTGTTCACAGAGTAATGATTAATTTAACAATTAAGATTTCTTTAAAAATTAAAGGATTAATCTTACTATCAATCTCCTTTTAATACTTTGGTCCAATATATATCTTTCTAGAACATCTTCAGTGTTCTGAATGCCTTTAGGATAGATTTTTCTATAAACAGCATTAGAAAGAATGAATAGATGAGCAATGACAGAAATCATCTGAAATGACATTGAGAGAGTCTATGTTCTAGCAGTCTTATTTTCTTTTAAATTATCCTAAGCCACAAATTTTCTTCTGCCTATCATTATATTTACACACCATTACATTGTAAAAATAACAGACAATGGAAAAATACTTTGTTTTATTTTTGCATTATGACAAAAATCCAAAGGAAGCTCACACATTGCACTCTCATGAAATTCATTTCTCAAGCAATATTTTAAGATTTGCACCTTTTTTTCTCCTTCCCTTTTTGCAGCAATCATTTCATTTGAATATCTGCTTCAAATAACAGAAGATAGTATAAAGCAGATTGTATTTTTCACACTTTGGACTACATATACATATGAATATATTACTTCTCCCTAAAATAAACTCCATCTTTCAACAGTGTCTTTACAATTCTGCATATTACTGTTTCATAGCAATGGGGTACATTTCTAGATGAACTATTGAATTTAAGAATTTAGAAAAGTAGTGAAACATTTAACACCAACTTGAATTTTGAACACATTTCTTTAAATGAACATAGCTATAAGCAAATTGTGCATAACGGGATATAGCATAATTGTAGTTATTCAAAAGACATTAGAAGGCATTTAAGTTGCTATGTTTTACTGTTCATAATATAACAGTATTACATTCAGGAGGGGAAACTAACCTCAATTCGTTTACTATCTTAGTAGCCCTCTGAATGTTATGACTATAAAAAAATTATTTCTGAAGTATCATTACTAATGTCCCTGTCACCTCCTATATGTCTACCCTCGGGGAGCACTTTGAGAAATGATCCATAAGTGCAGAGTTAAAATTGGTGTCAACAATAGAGAATATAAACCACTTAAGTCACATTTACTTAGTAAACATGTTCAAATAAACCAGATGGTCTCTTTCCCTTCTTAAAGGTTAAAGTGAGTGCATATTTACTTTCCTTTTAATTATAACCTTCATATTATAGGGTGATTTTTAAGTAAAAGATATTACTGTAATTTATATATATAATTTGTCAGATCAATACATAAAGAAAAAAGAACATCTGAGTTTTTTAGAAAACAATTATATTCAGACATTGGGTGGATGTCTTAGTTAAAGGTTATTTATAGCCAGGCATTGGTGGCTCATGCCTTCAATCCCAGCACTCAGAAGGCAGAAGCAGGCAGATCTCTGTGAGTTCAAGGCCAGCAGGCTCTACAGAGTGAGTTCCAGGACAAACTTCAAAGTGATACAGAGAAACCCTGTCTCGAAAAACAAACAAACAAAAAAGAGGTTATTTTTAATGCAGTTTTGGGAAAGTTATGTGACATTTTTCTGTACTCTTTTGAGAGTTACTGAGTCTTGAGGATCTTACAGGTTGTTTTATTTAAAGATTTTTACCCCCATGTAACTTTACTTGGAAAATAAATTGTGAACAAGAAATTATAATCATCTGTAGCATCAAAAATAGTAATATAATTTCACCAAGCGTACCTTATGATATTGACTAAAACACCAAAAACATGGTGATACACATCTGCAAAAGGATTCAGAGTCTGATGTGGGAGGATTTAAAAGGGTAAGCCATCCTGGAAATGACATTTTCATAATTTAAACTAAAAACCAAAGACAAAATACTAAATACTAATCACAAGCAGTAAAACCTCCCAACTCTGAGAGCCAGAATATCTAAATGAGTGTAGAAAGAATATAGTATCTATGAGTGCATACATGCGCTTACAGAAGATTGACAAAGAGGAAGGAAAAGAAAACTATATAAGATGCATATGTCAGTGACTGAATACGAAGCAGTATGAAGAAAGGCCCTGTTCTAGGGCAAATTTCTTTCATTAAATGAGTATGTTATAGAAAGAAAGACACACCAAGTACCTCTCACATGTGTGTACAAGTATTATTTCAACCTCAAGAAGAGATTGGAAGGATTTTTTATCTGGCCCAAAGTTTCAAATCTCTCTACCTAGTGTGTGTGTGTGTGTGTGTGTGTGTGTGTGTGTGTGTGTGTGTCTGTGTGTGAGTGTGTGTGTGTGTGTGTTTCTGTTTGTATGAATATTAATGCAACAGAAGGGTGCATATATTTTAATTATATTCATACCTAACCAATAACTTCACTTGGAACTTTTATCTGATTTCTCCTTTAGTGAGTCAAAATGTTGTAATGGTAAGAATACCAGGTAAGTTCTCTCCAGGAAAAATGTGAAAAACAACAACAACACAAAGATCAACACGGGAGAAGAGAATTCATTAACATAAGGCAGAAAATGCAGAAATTTAATGAAACAAGATATCAAATGTAGTAGTAGTCTTGTTTCACGTTTGGTGAGAGATTCTGAAGTATGTACCATAAAATTCAGCAAAAATGGGTATTGCTATATTACACTGCAATTAAATATAACTTATAAATACTAGATATATGTATAATATATACCTATGCTTTTTATTATTACTTTAAATTTTAGAAAAAAATATCTAAATTTTTTCATACCAATCCCAATTCCCTCTCCCTCTCACCCTCCTATTCACTGTACCATCTTCCCAACCCAAACTCATCTACTCCTCACAGAGTGTGAGGCCCCATATGGGGAATCATCAAAGTCTATCACATAATATGGGCCAGGACAAAGGCTCTCCCCCACAGTATCTAGGCTGAGCAAGGTATCCCTTCATAGGGTATGGGTTCCAAAAAGCCAATTCATGCACTATGGATAAATACTGATCCCACAGCCAGGATCCCCATAGACTGCCCAAGCCCCCCAACTGACACCCACTTTCAGAGGACCTAGTTTGGTGGCATGCAGGTTTCCCAGCTATCAGTCTGGAGTCCATGCGCTCCCATTTGTTCCAGTCAGCTGTTTCTATAAGTTTCCCCATCATGGTATTTGTTTATTTCTTTGAGTTAATAGTCCAAATCTCTTTTCTACTTCTTTCTATTGCAAGAACCTATTCTCCACAAACATGAGGAATACATAATGAGTTAATATTTTCCAGGCATATTTTTAAATCCTGAGTTTGTCATATAACAAACATGTACCCTAGAAACACATGAAAGGAAACAGCTTAGATAATATTGGAGACTAAGAACCTTAGTACTTTCTGCCCAGGATTCAGGATATTTTAAAGGTATTGCTTAACTTCTATATCCAATTTAAAATTTGTCTGCAGTAAAAGCCAATGAGTAGTGAAAGATTTATTTAGTGAATCCTGATATTTATTTTTTCATTATCATTTCAATTGTTTAGTAAGATCTTTAGTCACAAAAATACAGTTAACATATAGACTTGATTCGGGGTATTGCATCAAGGTTTTAGCAAAATACATGATTTCTAAAGTTACCTCCAAGGTCATTAAAGGTTTTTGAGGAATATTCTTGCTCTATTCCAGTTTCCTAAAACATTTTCATATTACCCATTTGATTTAGACAAGTCCCTTATTTTTTTTCTATGTTTAGGTACATTGGAAGCAAACACTGTATTACAGTGCTTTTGTATTACAGACTTTAGGGAGACTAGATCATACAGGTTTGTAGTTAGCTTTAGATAGTATAACTGGAAACACTTTTACTCAAAGGCTGAAAATTAGGAACACAAGCAATGACAGCAAAGAGGGAGCTAAAAGGTATATCAAAAAAATCAAGTTTGGTTTTACAATTATCATGTTAACAGTAGCAAAACCATCTAGTTATTCCTAAAGAGTAGCATCAAACAGAGAGAGAGAGGAATTTTGAGATTTTTTTTAAAGGAAATACAAGAAACTGCACTGAAAATGATAAAATCAATTTCTTTATATTTGTTGATTTAAATAATTCTAGCACTAAAATAAGTTGAATTTATTGAAATTAATAAAAAATATTTAGGACAGCCAGAGAAACCATAATTTGAACAAATTAAGGAAAGATCAAAAATAATGGAATTTGTGTGTATGATAAAGCATTACTTTACATAGAAATTTTGGAAATGTGGGAAAGGAATTTTCAATCATATAAGTATATAGAGATCACTGATAGAGTGATACAAACATTGCTTTACCAGAGACAACATACCCTTGAAGTTTAAAGGAAGTTATTCTAGGAACAAACACATGCCAATCATAAAAATATGAGACTATCATAAATATTCATAGCTTTAAATATGAAGATATAAAAAGATCAAAAACATTTTCAGATAAAAATGGCCATTGTTACAGTCTAAACAAGAGTATTGCTCTGTGTAGATTGTTAATTTGAATAAATTAGCTAGTATTCATTTTATTTTTGTAAACTAATTAAAAAGAAACAAAAATATTCAAAAATGACCAGTCTGAACTCAGTTGGGTTTTCATAATACAAATGTTGTAGAATTTGTCTTCAATTTTACTGCATAAGGAAACATTCTTTAGACAATAACTGAGGTAAAATGAGGTCAGAAAAGTGGGTGCCTTGGTACTGCAGTAGTATAAATAGGAACCCCTCCCTCTGTGTGTGAGAACTGCCTGTTATGTGAGATACCCATAGAAACCAAAAATGTTTCAGAAATTGAGACCATTTTTTCTATACTTCTGTATTGTTAAAAGACAAAATATGTTCTGTCTCTTAGTCTAGGGTATTTGATAAAATACTCTGGATAAACTAAAACAAAGACAATATGAATTTGGTGAAATCTTTTATATATTCAAGGCATTCTGGGTAAAATACAAAACCTGTGCATGGTATTTTTTTTCAAAAGAGCAAGGCCGTTATATTGTACTAGATATTACCACAGGACAGAAAAGTTCAAATGATGGAAATAAGGTAATCATATATGTATCCAAAGTAATATTCATTAGAATATCTGCATTGCAATTTTTGTCATATGCCAAAATGCAAAGGTCTTGGGATTAGCAGGGAAAATTGAACATGTATATTAGAATTATTTTATCCTTTTATTAAAAGTAGGGATAGGAACATTAACACAATTGCAGTTTAATAAAATATGAATTAACAGCACATTTTTCTCAGGTTTTATATAATGCCTCATAATTCAGTCTTGGTAAAGCAAAGTTGACAAAGTAAAAGAACCCAAGTTCAAATTAAGAATGCTGACTATCAAAGATGCATGAAAAGTCCCAGGCTAGCTGTAAAGAACAACAAATCTGGAATTATATTTAAAATGAAAAAAGGCTACAGTGGTGACACTACATCTTACATAGAATCACACCATTTATTTTGTTCTACTTAAACCAGCTATCAACTGCATAAGTTAATAAATAAAGTTTCTCCTCTCTCAACCGTAAAGAAAACCTAGGAATGAGGCAATTTCCTGAGTGATTATCACAATTCAATGTCCTACTTTTCTACAGAGCTCACTGTCAATTATTCTTATCTAATGGAAGTAGAGATTTTGGAAATGAACACATTTGAGTGACAGTAATTTTCCTAAAATATTGCTGAAGAAAAGCAAATCTTAAAAAAATATCAACGTTATGAGGCCAAAAGTGAGGGTTTCTTGAAATTATAGCAATGCTATTATTCAGGCCGGGATTTATGTCTAAAAATAACCTGTTCTCTGAATCTATGATAGTATTCAGTGATAATGTTTAGGAAAAAGTATTTTATCTGTTAATTCCTTAACTTCAGATGGATTTTGTTCTTATGCTTATTTGTTTCCTTCTGTATACATCAAAATCAGTAACAAGATACGACATGATGACACAATAATAAGTAAGCAAATGAATGCCCAGACTCTGAAAAGTAGTGCATAAAAAAGCAAACTAATCACACTTCTAGTAAATGATGATATATAGATGAGGATAGATGGATAGACAGACAGACAGACAGACAGACAGACAGACAGACAGACAGACAGATAGATAGATGAACAGATGCTAGATAGATGTTCATAGATAGATCCCAAGATGACTGTTAATCTTGACCAGCAACTTGTTGAGATTTGTAATTTTCTAAGAGTCAAAACTATGATTACATTTGCGAGGGACATTGTATGGTTCTTTACATGAATTAGGAAGATTGTCCTGAAGGAGGGTGGCATAATTGCATGTACTGAGGTTACTAGGTATATACAAAAGGAAAAATGAGTGAAGAACCAGCATTAATCCTTTTCTACTTCCTGATCGTGGATATAATGGGATGAACTATCTCATGTTTCTGCCAATGTAAGTTATCTGCAAACCAGGCACCCAAATCAACCCATTAAGTTGCTTTTGTTAATGTTTTATCACAATGAAAAATTAAGAAGATACACACACATATATACGTATGTGTAGGTATATATATGTGTGTGTGTGTGTGTGTGTGTGTGTGTGTGTGTGTGTGTGTGTGTGTTAGATATAATTAAAGCATAAACTGAAAAAGATGAAAGCTTTAAATAGATATTAATAGATATATAAAATATATATTGGTTCAAATTAGAAACAAGCATGCTTCACATGTCATTCAATTCTCCCTCTCCCTCCCCTTCCCCCAAACCCCCACCAGTCCTCCATCTCATCCCCCCTCTGCTCCCCAGGGAGATTTCCAGAGATCTACAAGAATGACACCCACTGACAATCTAGGCAATGTTGGAGAGGCTACCCTAAATGCCCTTCCCCTATAATGAGATTGATGACAGCTTTATTTGCCATACTACAGCCCTCATTCAGTGGCTGATGGAATCAGAGGCAGACACCCACAGCTATACACTGAACTGAACTCTGGGATCCAGTTGCAGAGAGGGAGGGATAAAGAACAAATGGGATGACTTGAACAAGGGGGAGCACATGGACCCTAGACTGATGTCTGGGAGGCCAGCATGGGACTGATCCAGACGCCTGAATCTGGATGTCAATGAGGAGGCCTTGATACTCTATGGGGCCCCAGGTAGTGGATCAGTATTTATCCCTGGTGTAAGAAGGGACTTTGAGAGCCCATCCCACATGGAGGGATGCTCTCTCAGCTTGGACACATGGTGGAGGGCCTAGGACCTGCCCACGATGATATGTAGGTAGAGTTCTTAAAGTACAGAAGAGGACATGAAATCTCCTAGCCCTGGAGTTAGGGGTGATTTTGGGCCTCCATTTGGATGCTGGGACCTGAACCTGAATCTGCTGCAAGAGCAGACTCGTACCGGTTTCCAGGCATGTCCCCTGAATTTTAATAGAGAAAAATAAAGTAGGGATTATTTGGATTCGAAAGCAGGAATAGAAGAGTAACATGTCAAAGGAATCATAAATAAGCCAAGAAAGGGAACCAGATTTTCACCTGTTTTCATTTTGAGTGTCTTCTTCATAAATGTGGCACTACCCATTCTCTAATTGTCCCCTTCTCTAGTTTGGTGAAACTGTGACTGTGTTTCTGCAGCTTGCATTCTTCCTTTTCTTTCAAAACCATAGAGAAAATTGGGGGTCTCATCTGATGGTTCCTGGGTGGTTTCTTCAAATAGAGTTGAAATGATCCTGTATTTATGGGATGTTTCAATGCTCTGTAGTGCCCAAAGATCTTCATCCCTAATCATGCCAAATACTCAGTCCACGAGGTCTCTGAGAACAGAAAAGGGGTGCCAATAAATGCTGAGTGCTAAGTGTGTCACAGCTGAAGAAAAGTAATCAAGATATACTTCATTAGCAGTGGGAAGAAATGACACCATGATCTCCCTCTGTACTTTTATGCTTTGTTTTGTGTAAATATCTCTTTAGCTACTGTGGTTCTCTACAGACTTTTCAGATGTGGTTTGCCTAATCCAGTTTTTCAAATACCCCATTGGCTATTTTTCTCCTTGTAAAATATAGATTCTTTATATGAAAGGAAATGCAATATTTGTCTTTTTGAGTCTTTAGTTCCTTCTCTAACATAATATTTTCATGTTAGTCATGAATTTAATTTATTTGTTTTCTCCACATTTCAGTTTAACCATTTTAAAGGAAACCTATAGAGTACTAGAAATTGCTTTTGGTGGTATAAGTATAGTCACTAATGACAATTTATTAAAGTTATTTAAGTATATTTTCCATTGGCTTCACTCATATGGCCAGTTGCACTGTAAACAAATGGTATACATAAACATAAATGGCAACTTATTGGTCTTCAGAAATATAAATTAATATGTGGATTTTTATCTGTTGTATAAATTTGTATTCCTGTTGTGTTCGAGTAAAGAGTAGAGATTAAATTGGTGAGAAGTCCTTAAGCATAGTCAAGTGTGTTTAGAAATAAAAATAAACATGTGATAGCTCCTCTAGGAATAAAAAATATGAATTATGATAATTAACTTTTCCAAAACTTTCTCATCCTCTTCCTACAAAAGAAAATGAAAGTCTTAGTTGTTTTTTTTTTCAAATTCAGCTTTAGTGTAATATGTGATCTTTCAAAACCTCCTAGAATAATGCTAATTTTCCCAGTAACTACAAATACCCATGCACCAAATAATAATCATAATAGCATTGTCTCTGTTTCAATGGGTTGAATGCCATTATAAAATTCCTGAGTATACCTTCCTCAGGGCTTTAAAAGTGTCAGCCTGAGATCAGATTGTTGGACCCACAGAGGCCCAGACTCGAGTCTCAGTGTAACTTCCTAGGCATGACTTGAGTTTGAAGACCTGTCTTTTGCCTGTAACTTCTGCACTACCTGACCCAGGACCGCCTCTGCCAAGCTACTTCTATGTGGTGAAATATCAGTTGCCCCTATACCTCACACCACCTCATCCCATTCTTTGTCTCCCATTCCCTCCCTCAACCATATATACGTACCTGCCTGATGCAATAAAATGAGATGCTGCTTCCGCAAGTCTCTCAATTTGGTGTGGTTCTCTCCACTGACTAGAAGGAGGCTGTGTCATTGACACTTTTTGTCCTACTCAGCCCCAGGAGGAGACCTGCTGAACTGGCCCTTCCACAAGGGCCAGTATCAGATGTCTCTATTTTTCTTTCATAGTAAGACAGAATCAATGTGGTGAACTTCCTTACACCAATGTGGCTTTTCTCTTGGCATCCAGACAACTGAATAGAAAGAGCAAGCAAGCATTTGGCGAAAGATGTATGTTTCCAAGGAAAGACTCCTTCCTGTGCTTTCCTTCCTCCACATTGGCCCTATACCGTTGGTCTACTACCTCCATCAATTCATTCCAACAAATCCAGTGATCAGTTACTTGTGTGTTTCAAACTCTTACTCAAAGCCCATCACTGGTAAATAAGCCTTCACCACAGCCATGGGGAGGGATTTCAGATTCCAACAATAAATGCCTCATTTTATTGTGAAACATTTTGTGTATTGAATGCTTTCCAGGGTGATGAATCTGATTTGGAAAAAATGAATTTTAATTCTGAAGTGAATATTCCAATGAAGAGATTGTGGGAAGGAGTGACTTTTAGATGATGTGTGGAAGAAATGACATTTTAAATAACATATTACTCTCCTTTCCTTTGTTTCAGCTCATTTCACATTTTTCTGTTGTGCTACATAATGAATGTCTTAAAAGTTGATGATGTTATCATGAATCTCTATAAACCCTTGAGTAGAAAAGATAGTACTTATTCTGATGATTTTTTTCTTTCTGATTTTAATTGTAATCCTGGGAGAGAGAAAAGCAAAGACACACATTAATAAAATTGTCCCTTTACTTAAGTGATTGTCAGTACCAGTGATTATGCTTACTTGTATATAATCTCTTTTGAAAAGTTCATGTAAACAATAACAAGCATTTTTGAAATGCTGCTTTTCATTATCCTAATGTTTAAATTATGAGATATTTAAAAATATTTTGATTAGGAGAATGTATGCCTGTATGATTAAGATGATAAGATAACCAAATACAGGAAAAAGTAATCAGAGAAAAAGAATAAGAGGAAATTTATAGCAATTAAGAAAACAATGAAACTGTAAACAGAGTATGACATTATTTAAAGTTGTGTGTGGTAGATATATACCTATAATAGTAAGTTATTTCATTGCAGCATTGCTCTATGTGTAGGCATATACTGGTATACATATATGTTTTTCATATGGCCATGACCAAAATAAAGTATAAGAAATAATACATTTCCCCATTTCATTTTCAATTAAATATTATTTTAATTTCAATTCACATTTTTCTCATTTATTAATTTACTTTTTGTTTAAATTTTAATAATATATAAATTTTATTTTGATAATATTCATCACCTGTGTTCTGAACTCTCTTTGGACCACCCTTTACATTGTGAAACAATGTAACTACCTTAAATTAAAAATAATATATTATTGAGTCTAATTGGTTCTATCCATATGTAATGAATGCATTGGGCCAGCCAGTGTAATGCTGTCCACCAACTAGGGCTTATACCTCTCAAGGTAAAAGCCTATTCTTTACTGAGCCAATAGCACTCTACCTAATGCAGGGATATATAAGCTTCTTTACCACCCAAGCTGTAGTCTTTACTGGCCTTACAGTGTATACAGATTTTTATTTTTGCAGTCAATCACAGATTCTGTGAATTTGTATATAAAGACTCTGGCATACCCAGAACACATGAACTTAAAGCAGTAGCCCACAATTATCTTATTACCTTGATCCCAGAACCCTGATAAAAATTGTTGAAGTGATGAAGAAGTAAAAAACACACAGGCACACATAGAGAGAAGGTAGAATGTAACAATAAATATTTCTGCCAATCTGCTCAAGCCCTGCCGCCATGTTAAGGTCCCATGTAACACACAGAGACTTATATTAGATACAATGCTGCTGACCAATGACTAGGATTTCCCATCTGCAAGATCAGTCTTAACTATCAACCATAACCATCAATTCACACATTTATAAGACTTATAGAGGATGCCAGCCCTGCATCATGTCTTCCTGGAGATCACATGGTGACTGTGTCCCTTTCCTACATTTCCCAGAATCCTCCTTCTGTCCTAGTCCTGCCTAACTTGCTCCCCTATTGGCTAACAGTGTTTTATTTATTAACCAATAAGACAACCATATACATAGAAGGACATACCTCATTAGTAGAATCATGTGGGATGTGCATTCTGATAGAGATACTTGCTACAGCTGTAACTTGGTACCTCAGCTTGTTTATTATGTACAATGCAGTGTGGAAGGTTAGCTCATCTAGATAGGCAGTATTTTCATATAAGCAGTCTCCAGATGTAAGTGTGCCAGTGGTGGATGCTATGGTTGCTAGTTGTTTTAAACATTGGTCACTTGCTCACATTCAGATCCCCATGGAAAGCTTTGCTATCCTCTGAATATGAATTATCTGGGGAATAGCTCTCTTGGCTTCACATGGGTTCAAGGCTTTGTTTATGTTGTGTGGCCATGCCCATTTGAACAAAACACACTCACTTAGGTTTTCACTCATTCATTGCTTCCTCTGATCACTACAGTTCTACATGAATTCTAGTTCATAACACTTGTTCTTTCCCCACTTTAGTTATGTTCCTATAGTTTGGGGGTAATGGGAATAATATGGAGGTTGGATTAGAGCTGACAATACCATAGTCGTCTTTAATGTTATGAGGTGACATGTGATATTATCTCTGGGACATCACATGCTCTAGATTTTGCTCTGCCTCAAGATGAGTGATATCTTTGTTCTGTGTTAAATCAATGAATTAAATATCCAGACACACAAACAAGGCTAAGTATGCAAAAAGGGAAGGCAGTGAAAAGGAAACAGGTATGTGAGAGAAACTGTGGAATTGGGACTTTGCCTCTTTCTCCTTTACATACAGTGTTTCACCACATCATAAATATATTCTTCTTTAATCATGTAGTAGCAAAAGCATTAAAAAATGTGTAAAAAGCCCTCTGATTATTTATTATTATTATTATTATTATTATTATTATTATTATTATTATTGTCTTTGTACTTAATTTGGCATGAGAAATTTTCCTTATCATAAGAAAATAATATCTTTTATTCAAAGTTGTCAAGCAAAATGTTATTGTGTGGACCATAAGGCATGGTGATGGTAAATGAAGCATGATGGGTGGTAAATAAAAAAACACATGCCCAGAAATGATTCAACCAATGTCAAGATGAAACTTTGCATTTAATGAGAGTGGAAAAGGCACAGTATAAACAACTTGTCACTAACTAGATAATTCTCCCAAGGGAAGATTGCTATCTCTGATGTAGCAGGTCTGACATTCATTAACAGCATATGTTAAATCAGATGTGTAATGTGAAAAATTTCACTCTGGGGATCATCCTTACCTCTCCACTCTGCCACTGTAACAAAAGTCTTGGTTCTATATGAATAGAGACTAAATGGCAGTTACAGACTAAATCTCAACAGAAGTTTGCTGATGAAAATTACCAAGGCATATTTTCAACCTTTTCTTTATTCCCTAAGCCCATTTGTATTTCACTTTCCAGTTTTATCTTGTGGTTGGTTTTACATATTTATTTCCTAGATCACTTAAAATATAAGCCAAGTCATCCATCACTGTCAATGACTATGCATTTCCGTACTGTAAGAACATTTCTTCTGATGGAAATTAAATGGTTTTTTCAGTATTTGAAATTCTGGGGTTTTTTTTTTGGTTTTTTTTTTAGTAAATTGAATTTAAAAACACAAGGTGAGAGATAAATAATAAATGAACAAATTAAGTAAATGTGCATAATTGCATTTAATTAAGGAATGAAAGACTTTTACAATTAAAATTTTTAATGTAGATGAATCCAACTGAAGAGGACATATATGCATGACAAAAATGAAAACATTTCTAGCCCTCATGATTCGGAGAATTAATGTGTCTAATAATTTCATACTACAAACAGTACTCTACAAATTCATTCCAACAGTCATCAAAATATGAATTTGATTGTTATGAGTAATACTAAAATTAATTCAAAATGTACATGAACAAGCAAAATATTTTGAATAGCAAATCAATTTTGTCCAAGAAGAAATGGCTAGGAGGTATTACAACATTCATAGTATACTCATAGCTAGAGTGACTGAAATTATGTTATAATATATGATTATCTATATACAGAATACTCAAAATTCAACCCACAACTTTACAGCCATTAAATAGTGGTAAAATAAAATTACATATTGGCGAAAACATCCATGCTAAACTAAAAGGGCAGAGAAAAGAAAATGTTCTCATTCAGAAGACTACAGAAAGGCAGGAATTTCTATTCAGAAGCCTAACATTTGATCCTGTCTCTTTTCTTACATGTAACTAACTCATGATAAAATAAAACAAGAGTAGAATTCCTGATAATAGGAAACTACTAAAAGAAAATGTAGGGGGACCCCTTTAGGACACCGTTATTACACTAATTCCTTTATACAACAATGATAAAATAAACAACTAAATGAACAAAAATGGCAATAAAGTTTCTATTGTAAAATAGAAAACCAAAAATGGGTTTAAGATCATATCTATATAGTGGAGAACAAATGTGGAAACCATTCATCTTGTACAGGATGGTAATAATACATAAGCAAATCCTAGATATAATACAAGAAAATCTGTATTCAAATTGGTAAACGATACAGATGCATTTCTTAAAGAATAATTTCATACAATTAAAAATTTACGAAAATAGTCGTTGAAGTCTTTACCAGTCAAGTAAATGATGATGAAAACAGAAAGAAAATGTTATCTCACTTTTCTAAAATGTCTTCTATCAAAAGTTAAAAATTTGAACACAACCTAGATGTCCTTCAATCAAAGAATGAAGAAAGAAAATGTGGTAAATATTTGCAATATTTGCATTATGGCATATTACTTTATATTAAAAAATAGCATCATTAAGTTTTCAGACATGTAGATGGAACTAGTAAAATTGATCTTGAGTTAGGTAACTGAGACCTAGAAAGACAAAAATGGTATGTACTAACTTGTAAATGGAGACTAGCTCTAAGGAATAATCATGTAACAATCTGAAGTCCCAGGGAGGTTAAACAACAAGGAGAGCTCAAGGTGGGACATACAGATCAGGGAAGGGAAATATAAGTGTTTGCAGTTTCACAGCCCATTATGCATGAGAACAGGAGGCATAAGGTAAGGGGGGAGAGTACGGGAACAGATTATTGGACTGATGAGAGCATTTCCAGTATGTGGTGCAATGAAAACTACCAGCAATCTACCAGGGTAACCTCAATGAAGACTCCTAGTAATGGGTAATACAGGTTCTGAATCTATCACAATCTGTAAGCAGACAAGCATTCCAATGGAGGACTCCAACCCAGTCACAAATCCTTCAACTCACAATTTCTTCTGTCTGCAAGACACTGGTGAGCTAAATTTGACGCAGGACTTCTGGAAATGGCTAATAAGTGATTGTTTCAAATTCACAGCCATCCTGCGAATCGGAACCCACACCTGATACTGCCTGGGTGGTCAGGGACCACAATCTTACCTAATATGAAACCAAACAAAACCTACAAAAAAGTGCTATTGCAATGATGCCTAATTTTCTAATGGTCTTCTGCTATACTTATAGACTGGAGCCTAACACAAGTGTCATCAGAGAGATTTTATCCAGCAACAGACAGGAGCAGATTCAGAAAGACCCACAGCCAAACTTAAGCTGAGCATGGTGAATCCTGCAGAAGAGGAAGAAGGATTGTAGGAGCCAGAGGGTAAGGGACACAAGTAAAGGGCCTCACATAATCAACTAAACAGGGATCACAGGGGCTCATGGAGAAGGACTCCACTGTCAGGGAGCCTGTATGGGTCTGACCTAGGTACTCTGAAAATATATTATGGATGCTTGGTGTTCTTATAGGCCTCCTAAGGGTGGGAGTGCAGACTATCTCTGACTCTTTTGACTGCTTTTGGGACCCTTTTAATCCTACTGGTTGCCTCATACATTCTTAATATGAGGAAATGTTCTTGGTCTTATTAACTTGATATGCCTGTTTGGTTGATTACTGATCAGTGAGGCCTGATCTTTTCTGAAGGGAAAGCAGTGCTATTGGATCTGCAGGAGAAGAGAAGTGGGGCACAGGAGTTGGAAGAGAATGAAGGGGAAACTATAGTCCGGATATAATATGAGAGAATAAAGAAAAATGAAAAACTATGCAAGTACCTTAATTTCCCTACTGCATGATACCAATGAAACCAAGAGAGATGAAATATTTATGAGTACCCATATCAAATGCTTTCTGACTCTTACCTTCTTCATGAGCGATCTTCACTTGTAGAATGAGGTACCAATTTTGATTCCCAGTTATTACTTTGTATTAATAGTTGATTTTCCACCCCATTTCCACCAGCCATTGCCTTATATCCAACATCATGGATATCATTTCTTTTTGTCAATTATAGTTTTGCCTTTTCAGTTAGTAACTTATTTTGTCACCTGAAAAACCTATTAATAGTTTTATGAACTACTCCCAAAATGTATAAAAAGGAAACTTCCAGGCAGGTATTTGAACTGGTTTCTGATTATTATAGCACCTTGCTGGTGAGTGCAAAACCCTGCCAGCATGCCCTAGTGTTTCAGTTCCCTATCATCATCTTTGTTAATAGACATGCACTTTCTGTAATGGCAATTCTTGTTAGCCCCAGATTTACAGAGCTAAGCTGTGACACATTGGTAATGCATTTAGCACTACTTGGCAGTCTGCTCATCATTGCCAACAATAACAGTATACTCCTGTTCTGGAGAAACATCCAGAATGTTAGCTTCAGGTCTCATACTGTAGAGCTGTCACTGTGCCTCCAATTCTCTAAGCCTTTTCACCCATCTTCCACAGACTGTCAGTGTTGCAGGCAACCCGACTTCAGTTAATAGGAGCTGTTCTTTTGCAACCTTCTGAAAGGCATTTTTTGGGATAAAATATTAGACGTGGATCCTCATGTTTTTACCAGGACTATAAATAATGTGACACATGAAAGAAACCATTATTGGCAAGCTAATCCTATTTTCTATTTATGTTTAACCCCAGTGGTACAGAGCCATTACTCTGCATAGGCTACAAATTTGTGCTAGAATACATTAATCAATGAGTGCAGCTACTTTGTCTTTAAAAGACTCTATCCTTAGCAAAGGCAGTGATTCCTTTGTTAGGCAAAACTGTGTTCTTGTGATAATTAATGGCTTTATTCCAAGAATGTAATCAAGGTTGGATACTTAAGAAGATGCATATTGCTGGTGATATTTTGCCCCCATTTGAAGCAGAAGGTAGTAAAATATCTGTTTTTTTCCAAAGAAAAGAAAAATAATACAGCTCCTTTTTAGCTTCAAAGATTCTGGTGATTCTAAGATTTCCCCATCAGTTCTTTACTTTGATCTTCTTCATAGCCACAGTATTTTTCTGTTTAGTGTCTAGAGAAGACACAATACACATCCAAATCTAACAATTCAATTTTACTGATGTTGTGATATTTTTATACAAGCCTGATATATGATGTACAGAATAATCAATCCTCCAAACAGTATAGATAAGATTATTTTTCTGGACTGAGAATTTTAGATATAGCATATTTCTTTGCATATATGATGAGTTACCTTGAATACAAACTTTTACAATCCCAGAATATTCTGTGTGCTAAAGTCACAAGCTGCCATTTTTCTAATAATTACTATTCTTTCATATATCTCAAACTCAAGCAAAATTTCATCTTTCTGTACATTCCTTTCTGTGTTTATTACATCACAGATCAGCACAGCGATAAATTTTTGAACTAGTATAACCATAAAATACCAAGAGAAGCATCAAACCTATATGAATGAAGGTGTTTGTCAGCTGATCTATCTAGTGGCTGACCTGAGTCCATATACTCTTAAATATTTACCCTCTAGCACTAAATTAATCTCATCTATTTTACTCTCTTCTCAGAAACGAAACATAAGATAAGCTTCTCAAACTTTTTTTAAAAGTATATCAAGAGTATTAATCTAGTAGTAATCCTTGCACTAGATTAATCCTATGATAAGGGAATTGATATACCAGAATTGTAGGAACAGTAAGGGACTTAGGTAGGCCTGTTAACAACAGATAATGAGTCAAATTTGGATAATATTTAAATATTGAGTGTGTCTTTCTACCATTTCAGTTATAATTACACTGAATAACAGTTATAGTGCTGAAGACTGAACCCCTGTGATCCTAAGAAATGCCTCATTATGAATATATTCTTATAAATTTCTCTCATTTAAGATATGAAATACCTGTTTTGCTTGAAGACTTCTATCAAACAAGGAAAGCATCCTGTGCAAGTTTAGAAATTTATGCCCCTATCTTCAATACTTTCAGAAACTTAAAGGGAATTACAGATTGAAAGGATATTGTATAGCATATCATAAGTGTCCAACCTACCACCAAACTGAAGTATACATTGTTATCTACTATATAAAAATGTTGCTGATAATTTATGCATTCGCAATAAATATTTTCATCTGTTTGATCAAGCATGTCTATGATGCCTCATTGTTTTTTACCTTCCTTGGGGAAGCAACTCTTCATTTATGTAATTTGACCCACTTCTAAAATTTTAAATACCATTCATACTCTGAAAATTCTGCATCATAATTTCACCTTATATTACTTCTCTGTCCAATTTATATGAAATTCCCTTCTAATGAACACATCCAACTTGATAGCATAAAAAAATTAAAACCTACTTTTGTCTCCCCTCCATATTTTTGATATTCTCAATGTCAAATGTAATTTCTTAATAATAATAATAATTCTTTTTTTCAAGCTCTCACCTTAAAACTTTTGTCATCATCTGCATTTTCTTTGTCTATATCTTCTAGTTCAGTGAACTGTCAAGTATCTCTGACAAAAAATCTCATAAAATACATTACACATTAAAAATAAAAATACATTAATAGAGGGAAGCTTTCTCTTGTCTCCCACTTTCAAAAGGTCTTATCCCCTCATGGTGATTAAGACATCCTAGCACATACATATTAAGGCATCCCAGCAAAGATGTTGGTTAAGGTGCTCACAGTTTCAGAGGCAGTGCACAGATGTTTTTGTTTTTGTTTTTTCAAGATAGACATGGGGAAGCAGAGAATGCAGATAGAAAATAAAAGTGCATGTACCCTTAAAATTTTCACAATCTGTGATGACTTCCTCAGTCAGAAGCTTCATCTTACAAAATACTGCCATGAACTTTAATACATGGGGAAGTACAAAGTCTTACTTCATATGCCATGTTTTGTTGATATACACTGGAGAGCTGTTCTTTCCTGAACATAAATGGAGGAGGAGTGGTTTGTTGCATAAGAACAGAGACAGAAATGAGTGAGAGATTGGGAGGAGAGGAGAGAGGGAAAACTGTGGGTAGAATGTAAAGCAAATAAATTTATATATATATATATATATATATATATAATATATATATATATATATATTCCAATCATCTATATACCCAAAAATGAAATAAAAAACACCATAAACTTTATGTATTAGAATTTCACTTTGGTTATATGGAAGAAAAATAGTCTAGGTTCTTATTATTCTGCATTTACAGCCTAAATTTCTAAGACTTAAAATTTCTTATCAAAATATGCAGCACAGAAGAACAGTATGGCAAATCCAGATTACATATTTAAATATATGTCCAAAGCATGTATTTAAATCAACATTTTAAAATACTTGAATTAGGGAAACATATTAAGTAATTATATGAAAATCAAATTATATATGAAGGTAATAAAATGGTTTACACAAACTAGTGTAAGATTTCTTAACTATATATTTATGGCAAGTTATTTCACTTAGCACATTAATCATTGTATAGTTTTTCTTCAAAAGATAATTATGATAAGGCATTTTTCAATTGTAGGTAATGAAAAGTTCAAGTTTGTTTTTTGCCTTAAAATTAATGCGTGATATAAAAAGTCACAACAATTGAAAAATGAAAGACTTTCAGTATCCACTTACCTATTATTTCTATTGATAACTTTCTTCCTTACTTCTTTGTCTACATTTTGTGTTCTGGGTTGATTCTCTCATTGTGTCCAAGTATCTCTCACTGTTTTCAAAGATATTGTTATCTTGATCAGATATTTCATCATTCCCATTTCTGCCAGACCAAGAATATAGATCCTCATATTATAGGAATAAAATCATCCTTTCAGTTTTGATGGACCAGATTAGATTTCATAGTTTATTATTCAGCAGCATCATGTGGATGCTGCTTGGTGAGAGGCCGATAGTGAGTTTGTGACTGAAATGAGGTTTAGAATGGGGATGAATGAATATAATTAATATCACTCATTTAGTCTTCATTTACTTTCAATGGCTTGCATTCTAGGAAATGACATGTAACTTAAACACAATTACATAAGGACTGACTAATACACTTTGTCTGCCACCTGGGATGAGTCTGGGTTCTTCTCTGCCCCCATAATGCCCTATCACCTCTCTTCCTTCCTCGTGAGCCTGTCCCTCACCGTTAGTGAACCAGCCCAGACAGGAAGGCCCACCCTTAGATGGACCACAACTCGCCCTTTTCCCCCCTCCTCCCTCTGCCCTCTGTTTGTCACATGAGGTGTGTCTGGGCACTGCTCTGGCCCCATCTTCCTCCACTACAGCATCATTGTTTCTTCCTGAGCCTGCACCTCAATTAGAGTGGACCCACCCAGACCTGAATGCTGACCCTGATATCAAAAACACCTCACACTTGGTTCCCAATATGCCCTCTGCCTTTTGATTGAGGAGACTCAAAGAGAGGGAGAGCCCCCACTGTACCCACTGGAAGAAGGGATGGGAAGAAGACAGAATAAGAACACACTCAACAACTGAAGGACTAATATGACTCCACAAGAATCTAGGGACTCCAGACAAGCAAGAACTGAAAAGCACAACACAAAGGATGAAGAAGAGATGGACCTTAAAAATTATCTTATGAAGATGACAGAGACCATTAAAGAGGAAACAAGAAAATCCCTTAAAGAAATAGAAGAAAAAACAAGCAAAATTAAATGAAATGCAGGAAAAGACAAAACAAAAAATTCCTGAAATAAATCTCTTAAAGAATCTAAAGAAAGCAGGAAAAAACAAACAAGTAAACAAAAAAATTCAAAGAGTTCATGGTTTGAAAGCAGAAGTAGAAACAATAAGGAAACCCAGAATGAGGGGATTCTTGAAATGGAAAAGCTGGGTAAATGATCAGAAGCCACTGATATAAATATCACCAATAGAATACAAGAGATAGAAGAGAGAATCTCAGGTGTTGAAGACTCACTAGAGGATATACCGCCATCAATCAAGGAAAATCTCAAGTCCAACAAATCCCTAACACAAAATATCCAGGAAATATGGGACACCATGAAAAGACTAAACCTAACAATAATAGGTATAGAAGAAGGTGAAGAAATTCACCTCAAAGGTAGAGAAAACATATTCAAAAAAATCATAAAAGAAAACTTTACCAACCTAAAGAAGGATATGCCTATAAGATCAAGAAGCATACATAACACCAAATTGGGCCAAAAAAGGAGTCCCCTCACCACATAATAATAAAAATACCAAACTTATAGAATAAATAAAAATATTAAGAAAAGCAAACGTAAAAGGCCAAGTAACATATAAAGGCAGACCTATCCGAATTACACCCGACTTCTCAATGGAAACTTTGAAAGCCAGAAAATCCTGGATAGATGTTCTACAAACACTTAGGGAACATGGAAGATATCCCAGACTACTGTATCCAGAAAAGCTTTCAACTACTATAGATGGAGAAAACAAGATATTCCATGACAAAATCTGATTTAAGCAATAGATATCTACATTTCCAGGCCTACAGAAATTTCTGAAAGGAAAACTCCCACCCAACAAAGATAACTAAGCCCCAAAAACCATAGGCAATATATAATCCCACTTTACCTAACACCAAAAGAAAAAAGGGGGGAAATCCACACATAATAATGCCAAAAACAGCAAATCCAAAAAAAGATTCAACAATCGATGGTCATTACTCTCCTTCAATATCAATAGTCTTAACTTGCCTATAAAATGATACAGGCTAACAGAATGGATATGAAGACAGAATCCATCCTTCTACTGCATACAAGAAACACATTTCAATGTCAAAGA
This sequence comes from Cricetulus griseus, assembly GCF_003668045.3. Lineage (NCBI taxonomy): Eukaryota > Metazoa > Chordata > Mammalia > Rodentia > Cricetidae > Cricetulus > Cricetulus griseus. Next base: position 350,458,481 of record NC_048595.1, read on the forward strand.
CAGAATTTCCCTCAAAGTAAGAGGTTCAGAAAAGAATTTCCAATCAAATGGACCCAAGAAACAAGCTGCTCTAGCAATCCTAATATCTAACAAATTAGAATTCAAACTAAAGTAAATCAAAAGGAATGAAGAAGGGCATTTCATACTCTCCACAGGAAAACTCCATCAAATTAAAGTCTCAATCCTGAACATTTATGCCCCAAATACAAAGGCACCCACATTCGTAAAAGAAACATTACTAAAGCTCAAATCACACATAAAATTTCACACACTGATAGTAGGAGTAGGATAGTAGGACTTTAACACCCTATTCTCATCATAGCACCAGCAGAAAGAAAATTAACAAAGAAACAAAAGACCTAACACAAGTTATGACCCAATTGGGTTTAAAAGATATCTATAGAACATTCCATCTGAACATAAAAGTGTATACCTTCTTCTCAGTGCCACATGGAACCTTCTCTAAAATTGACCACATACATCGCAACATACCAAACCTCCACAGATACAAAAAATTGAAATAACCCCCTGTATCTTATCAGATCATCATGCTTTAAAGTTAAAATTCCAAAACAACACAAATTGCAGAATCCCTACAAACTCGTGGAAATTGAATAATACACAATTGCACCATTTCTGAGTCAAGGAAGAAAAAAATGAAATTAAAGACTTCCTAGCATTTATAGAGTATGAAGACAGAACATACTCAAACCTATGGGACACTTTGAAAGAAGAGCTAAGAGGAAAGTTCATAGTACTAAGTGCCCACATGAAGAAACTGGGGAATAGTCACGCTAGAGAATTAACAGCACAAGTGAAAGCTCTAGAACTAAAGGAAGCAAACTCACCTTGGAGGAGTAGAAGCCAGGAAATAATCAAAATGAAGGCTGAAATCAATAAAGTAGAAAATAGGAAAACACTACAAAAACTCAATAAAAAAAGAGTTGGTTCTTCAAGAAAGTCAACAAGAAAGACAAACCTTTATCCAAACTAACCAAAAGTCAGAGAGACAGCATACTATTTAATAAAATCAGAAATGAACAGGGGGACATAACAAAACTGAGAAAATCCAGATAATCATCAGGTCATACTTTGAAAACTTGTACAAAATTGGAAAATTTAAGGGAAATGGACAATTTTCTGGATAGATATCACTTACCAAAATTAAATCAACAACAAATAAGCAATTTATACAGACCTAAAACACCTAATGAAATAGAAGCAGTCCTCAAAAGTCTACTAACCAAAAAAAAGAAGCCCAGGGACAGATGGTTTCAGTGCAGAATTATATCACAAATTCAAAGAAGAGCTAATAGCAGTACTCCTCAAATTGTTCCACACAATAGAAGCATAAGGGACATTGCCAAAATCTTTCTTTGAGACTATAATTATCTTGGTAGCCAAGCCACACAAAGACACAACTAAAACAGTGAATTACAGACCAACATTCCTCATGAACATTGATGCAAATATATTCCACAAAATACTGGCAAATCAAATACAGAAACACTTCAAAGAAATCATCCACAATGATCAAGTTGGCTTCATCCCAGGAATGTAGGGATGGTTCAACATATGAAAATCCATCAATGTAATCCACCATATTGACAAACTGAAAAAGAAAAACCCCATGATCATCTAGCTAGATGCTGAAAAAGCCTTTGACAAAATCCAATATCTTTTTATGATAAAGGTCTTGGAGAGATCAGGAATAACAGGAAGATATCTAAACATGATAATAAGCAATATACAGCATACCAACAGCCAACATCAAACTAAATGGAGAGAAACAAAAAGCAATTACTCTAAAATCAGGAACAAGACAAGGTTGTCCACTCTCTTCCATATCTCTTCCATATTGTACTTGTATTTCTAGCAAGATCAATAAGAAAAGAAAAGGAGATAAAGGGGATACACATTGGAAAGGAAGAAGGGAAACTTTCACTATTTGCAGATGACATGATGGTCTATATAAGTGACCTGAAAAACTCTACCAGGGAACTCTTACAGCTGAGAAACACCTTCAACAAAGTAGCAGGATACAAAATTAACTAAAAAAAAAACAACAACAACAAAAAAACAGTAGCCCTACTATATACAGATTATAAACACAATGAGAAAGAAATCAGAGAAACATAAGCCTTCACAATATCCACAAACAACATAAAATATCTTGGGGTAACGCTAACCAAAAAAGTGAAAGACCTGTATAACAAGTACTTTGGATCTTTAAAGAAAGAAATTAAAGGGCCTTCCAGAAAATGGAAAGATCTCCATGCTCTTGGCTAGGTAGGATCAACATAGTAAAAATGGCAGTCTTGCCAAAAGCAATCTACTGATTCAAAGCAATTCCCATCAAAATCCCAACAAAATTCTTCACTGACCTTGAAAGAACAGTACTCAACTTCATATGGAAAAACAAAACAACAAGGATGGCCAAAACAACTAAGCACAATAAAGGAACTTCCAAAGGCATCATCATCCCAGACTTCAGGCTCTATTATAGAAACATAGTCCTGAAAACATCTGGGTATTGGACCCAAAAATAGGTAGGTTGGCCAATGGAAGTGAATTGAAAACCCTGATATTAACCACATACCTATGGACAACTGATTTTTGACAAAGAAGCTAAAGTTATGCAATGGAAAAAAAAGCAGCATCTTCAACAATTGGTGTAGGCATAACTAGATTCGGGCATGTAGAAGAATGCAGATATATCCATATCAATCACCATGCACAAAATGTAAGTCCAAATTGATCAAAGACCTCAACATAATTTCAGCCACACTGAACCTCCCTGAAGAGAAGGTAGGTGGTTCCCTCGAACAAATTGGTACAGGAGACCACTCCTCTCTGAACATAACACCAGTAGCACAATCATTGAGATCCACAATCAATAAATGGGACCTCCTGAAACTGAGAAACTTCTGTAAGGCAAAGGACACAGCCAGTAAGACACAATCCCAGCCCACAGAATGGGATAAGATATTCACCAACCCCACATCTGACAGAGGGCTGATCACCAAAATATACAAGGAACTCAAGAAGTTGCCAACAAAACAGCAAACAATGCAAATAAAAAGTGGAGTGCAGAAGTAAATATAGAATTCTCAACACAAGAGTCTAAAATGGCTGAAAGACACTTGAGAAAATGCTCAAAATCCTTAGCCAGCAGGGAAATGCAGCTAAAAACCACTCTGAGATACCATCTTACACATGTCAGAATACCTAAAATCAAAAACACCAATAACAGTTTATGCTGGAGAGGATGTGGAGAAAGGGGAACACTCCTCCACTGCTGGTGGGAGTGCAAACTTGTAAAGCCACTTTGGAAATCAGTATGGAGACTCCTCAGGAAAATAGGAATCAGTCTTCTACAAGATCCAGCAATTCCACTCTTAGGGATATATCCACAAGTAGGACATTTATACAACAAGGACATCAGTTCAACTATGTTCATAGCACCATCATTTGTAATAGCCATAATCTGGAATCAACCTAGATGCCCCTCAACTAAAGAATGGCTAAAGAAAATGTGGTATATTTACACAATAGAGTACAACTCAGTGTGTGTGTGTGGGGCAATGGAGTCTTGAAATTCACAGGCAAATGGATGGAACTAGAAGAAACCATTCTGAGCAAGGTAACCCAGTCACAAAAATATAAACATGGTATATTCTCAATCATATGTGGATTTTAGACATAGAGTAAATGATTACCAGCCTACAATCCTCACTGATAGAGGAGATAGGAAACAAGGAGGTCCCCAAATGAATATTGCATAGTCCCATAAAGAAGGGGAGGGGATCAAGAACCCATGAACAAAGTGGGAGCATGGGGGGTGGAGCGAAAGTAGGTGGGAAGGAAAGAAGGGAGGGGGAGGAGAACAAGAGGTCTGAGACAGGGGAGGAATAGCGGAAGGCAAAAAAGAATATGCTTTGATAGAGGGAGACAGTACATGTATAGAGTGAGGTCTAGCATGGGGAAAATGTTATCAAAGCCACAGGGATGAACCCAACTAAAAACCCTAGCAGTGGTAGAGAAGATGCAATTGATGCCCTTCCCCTATAATGAGATTGATGCCTACCTTGGTTACCAGTCCTAGAGCTTTCATCTAGTAGTTGTTCGAAGCAGAAAAAGACTCTCACAGCTAAGTACTGAACCATATTCCTGGAATCCAGTTGTAGAGAGGGAGGATGGATGAGCAAAGGACCCATGACGGTGCTGCAGACACCCGCAGAAACAGCTGACCTGACCTAGTGAGAGCATGGAGACCCTAGTCATAAAGCTGGGCAACCAGCATTGGACCAAACCAAGCCCTCTGGATTTGGGTGCCAGCTAGTAGGTCAATCCAGACTATGGGACCTCTAACAGTTGAGTTAGTCTTTAACCCTAGAGTACAAATGGACTTTGGGAGCCCATTCCCTATGGAGGGATACTATTGCAGCCCAGATACAGCTAGGAGGACTTAGACCCTTGCACAAATGATATGACAGACTTTAAAGGTCCATGGTAGAGATCCTCACTATCCCTGGTGAGGAGTTGGGGAATGGGCTGGGTATGGTTGGTGGGGAACTTGGGAGGGTGGGAAGGCAAGGGAATGTGGGGTGGATGGATATGTAAATATGAGTAGTAATTAAAGAATTAAAAAAGACTGACTAAACTTCTGTTCTCAGGAGATAAGAAATAAATGATACATATTTCATATTTAATGAGGAATATTTATTTTTCTTGTAGGATATGTGCTTATTTTTAGAAGTATAGGTTCAATGACACCAAACACAGAAAGGAAAGTGAACTGCATATATTTAAGCATTGGGATGTCCCAGGTAGGGTGCTTACCACTAAGCCTGACATACTGACCTCCATTTTTAGGACCTGCCTTCATCAGTGTTCTACTGATGAAGGGACACCATTACCAGGCAATTATTAGAAAAGACATTTATATTGTTTCCTTTTTATTTTAGAAATAATCTTATTTTACGTATCAATTTCCCATTCCTTTACCCTCCCATCCTCCCATGGCCCCTACCGACCGCCCCAACCCAAGCCCAAACTCCCCAAGGAGAGTGAGGCTTTCCACAGGGGATCATCAAAGTCTGTCACATCATGGGGGGGGGGGTGGCTAGCGCCTGTTTCTTTTGTCTGGGCTGCAATAGTATCTCTCCATACAGAATGTCTCCCAAAGTCCATTCCCACACTAGGGATAGATACTGGCTCCACTGTTAGAGGTCCCATAGACTGCCCAGGCCTCCTAATTGGCACCCATATTCAGAAATTTTTCTTTTGGTCCTATGCTGGTTCCACAGATTTATGACTGGAGTATTTGTGCTCTCACTAGGTCATGTCAACTGTTTCTATGGGTTTTTCCAGCACTGTCTGGGCTACTTTGTTCATCCCTCCTTCCTCTCTGCAACTGGATTGCAGGAGTATGGCTCAGGGCTTAGCTGTGGGTGTCTGTTTCTGCTTCCATCAGCTACTGGATGAAGACTCTGGGATGGCAACCAATGTAGACCAAATCTCATTATAGGGGAAGGGCATCAAAGGCAGTCTCTCCACTACTGCCTAAGTTCTTATTTGGGGTCATCCTTGTGGATCCCTGAACATTTCCCTAGTGCCAGACCTCTCTCCAAACCTATACTGGCTCCCTCTCTCAAGGTATCTCCTTTCTTGTTCTCCTCTATTCCTCCATGTCTCTGTCTTCCTGATCCCTTTTGTTATCCTCCCACCTCTACTTTTCCCCTTCTCTTTTTTTCTACCTCTCTCCTCTCTCCCTCTATGCTCCCAATTTGCTCACGGGTTCTTGTCCCTTTCCTCTTCTTCAGGGGACCATGAGTTTTTCTCTTGGGTCCTCGTTTCTCTTGTGGTGTAGATTGTAGTCTGATAGTTCTTTGTTCTATGTCTAATATTCATATATGAGTGAGTATATACCATGCTTGTCTTTCTGGGATTGGGTTACCTCACTCAGGATGTTTTCTTCCAGTTCTATCCATTTGCCTGCAAATTTCAAGATTTCATTGATTTTTTTCCTCTAATACTCCATTGTATAAATGTACCTCATTTTCTCCATCCATTCTTTAGTTGAGGGGCATCTAGGTTACTTTCATGTTCTAGCTATTACAAGCTATAGCTATACCACATTGAACAGGCAAGATCTCATCTGATCTAGGAAGCTAAGCAGGGTTGGGCCTGGTTAGTACTTGGATAGGAGACAACATTTAATTGAATCCTTTCAGATTTACTGACAGTTTTAAGGATTATTTCATTTTCCTCATGGTGGGAATCATAACTTCAGGGAGGGTGCAAGTTAGCTTGGTGCTGGAGAAGTAGATAACAGCTACATGCTTATCATAGGGCTGAAAGAGAGAGAGTCTCTGAGTTTAACTTGGGCTTTTGCAACCTCAAAATGTACCATCAGGGACATAAGTTGTCCAACATGGCCACACCCTCAAATCCTTTGAATACTTGCAAATATTGCAATTCTCTGTTGACTGTGCACTCAAATATGTGAGCCTATAGAGGCCATGTTTGATCAAACAAACACATTCCACTCCCTGATCCCCATATGCTCATAGGCATAGTATAATGCAAATTGCATATAGTCAAACTTCAAAAGTCCCCATAGTCTTTCCCAGTCTCAAGATTGTTTAAAAACCCCTATTTCAGTCTCTTGTGAGACTCAGGCAATATCTTAACTATAACCCTTTATAAAAATCAAAATTTGAAAAAGATCTCATACTTCCAACTTAAAATGTCACACAATGTATAGTACAAGTTAAAAAGGGAGCATAGTGAGGAAATACTGAATACAATCAAGACAAAAACTCATCAGGGCATATATGAAGTATGCATCTCCATGTCAATGTCAAAAGGTTCTTCAGATCACCAACTTATTTCAGCTTTGTTGACTCTAATGAACTTCTGTCTCTGAGATGAATCCACAATTGTTTTTCATTTCTCCTAGGTTAGTGCTCCAGACCTGTGGCATCTCCATAATGTTGGGGTCCCCTAGGAAATATAGACTTCCTCATCACAGCTTCATGCAATAGCCTTTCTGGCCTTCCATGCAAGGGCACTTTTGAAACATGCCTGACCTCAGTGGCTTTCCTTAGCTACAGAGGTAGATTCCACAGCCCCTTGTTACTATAAAGCCAGAACCATGTGGCCAAAGCTGCTAAGTTTTTCTGTTTGTTGAAGCTGGAACACAGACTACCTCATTCAAACACTTTTTCAAAGGCTCTCTCTTTTTGATGATTTATTTCACTGCTCAAGCTTTTCTATGAACTCTTTTCATAATTTTGGAGACTAAGTAAGCACCCTTCATCCCATTTAACATTACCCATTTCTTTAAAGGTGTTATCATTTTGAGCACAGTATTTATTTCCATTACAGTTCCTGGTACTCCTTTCCTTCTCAAATGACACATTTTTAAAAAATTTTCTTTGCTCCATTTCAGGGTACATCTGTGCAAGAGTGACCACTAGCAACTACATGAAACAGTCAATACTATGCTGTCATGAACTTTTCTCTGCCTATCCAATTCATCCAAAATTGTTCATTATAGCCTTACTGAAGACTTACTGAAACAAAAGCAAATACATTCTTTGCAATAATATACAAGTATCATTTCTAGGCAGCTTACTAATATTATTTCTCACCAAATCTTCATTAGCTTGGGTCCCACAGTTCAAGCTTTCAGTAGCAGAACTATCTTTCTTGTTACCACTAGTATGCCTCACTAAACCCCATTAAACCATCCAACAACTTTTATATTTCAAAGTCCCAAAGTCTCCCTTATTCTTTCAACAATTATCATGGTCAGACCAGTAACACCCCACTAATGGTTGTAGATTCAGTGTTAACCACTGTTTTATTGCTGGGAAGAGACACCATGATCAAAACAATTCTTTTGAAGGAAACCATTTAAATGGGACTTGTTTTACTGGTGCAGAAGTTTAGTTAATTATCATCATGGCAGGGAACATGGTAGCAGGGAACTTGCAATCAAGCCTTATGCTACATAAGTAGCTAAGAGCTATGTGTTGATCCATAGGCAAAATGAGTGACCCTGGGGCTTTTGAAACCTCAGAACACACCACCAGTGACACACTTTCTTCAACAAAGCCATACCTCCCAGCCTGTTTAATCCTTTCAATTATTGCCACTCCCCGGAGACTAAGAATTTGAATTTATGTGCCTAAAAGAGCCATTCTTGTTCAGACTAACAAAGGAGCTACAATGGTGAAGTAGACCCAATTTCCTTAATCATTCTCTGACTTTTAAATGTGAAGAATAACACCTGTTTTTGTTTGTTTGTTCGTTTGTTTGTTTTCAAACATACACACAAGAGAACAGCAATATGCCAAAAAATCGGGAAAGGAAGAAAGCAAGTACGTAAATAAACACAAGAAAGGCATAAAAGGAAGTTGGGAAATTTTTAAAAATCTAATTACTTTAACAAAAGCACACTTTTAGACTAGGTAGTGGTGACTCATGCTGTTAATCCAAGTACTCAGGAAACAGAAGCAGGTGAATCTCTGTGAGTATGAGGTCAGCCTGGTCTACAAACCTACACAGAGAAGCCCTTTCTCAAAAAAGCAAAACAACAAACAAACAAATATGCATTCAGTTTGGTTGAAATAATTTTTGAGCAGAATGGAACTAATAAAATTTTTACAGATATTGATTTTATTCCCTATCCCATATGAATTAAGTAGAATAAACAATATTAAGAATAATTTGGTAAATTAAAAGCACTCAACGTGGCAATATCTACTGTGTGAGCTGTGAGTACCTATTTGAAAACTATGGATCACTGTGTGATATTCACTATGGTATGAATAGAGAAATGAAATATCTTGGAATTTATATGCAAAATGAAAAAGCCAAGTTTGGCATTTCAACGGAATAATAGGAGAAGCAGTTCAATTAGCAGTACTCAGAGAAATTATTGCTTTGTCTGATATAGAAAAAAATCAGCTATTTTATCTCATAAACATTTAGTTCCTATAGATTTTGAAAACAAAAGTATAATATTATTAATCATAGAAAAATCAAGTATATTTTTGACTTTAGACACTGATATGTGTTCAATCCATCAATTTAGAGAAAATTATCTAGTTTTCAACATTATGACTCTTTATGCTTAAACATGTTAAGCCTTGGTGTTTAGGAAACATTTTTCAAAGCTTGCTAGATATTTGTTTTCTTCTTATGAAGTGCTGGTGCTTCCCATTAGATTTATTTCTAAATACATTGCACATTTTTCTAACAGTTGGGAGCCATCTCATTTTCTATTCTTTTTCCTACTAAATTTTACTCAAATACAGTGACAGAATTGAGTTTCTCAGCTTGGCATAAATTTAAAATAATAATATATATCTCCTTTATAGTTTATAACTCCATGCTTTTGCCTTGCTTTTCGGTAATAGTCATAGTTTATACCAATGTAACCTTAAAGTTTTCTTGGCTGGCAAATAATTAGGATGGATTTACTTTTTGAGAAATAGAACCCTGGTTTCCTCTTAGAACAGTTACTTTAGAAAGTTTCACTATTGTGAATAAATTCTCTACACCCTTGAGGTGCACATCTTTTTAAAGCCAACTTGTAACCAAGAATATTTGGGAACCATTTCTTTATTTCGAAACCCTTCAAAAAATAGTCAATCTCCCAGACTGTGTTTAGAAGCCAGCGTTTAAATAACAATGTTTATTGAAAATTGCATAATCATACTGAAAAACACTATATGTTCCCCAAATCTCTTCATTATTCTTTCTGAACATAAGCTTCATTGATGAGTAGTGTTGTCTATACTTATCTTTTTGTCTAAATATAAATACTTAGTTTAGGGGGATTATCCTGGTTAAGGAAAGTGGAGGTATTAGGTTCTTTTCTTGTTATACAGTTTGCCAGTCATTAATAGCTAGCTAGTTTCATAGTACCAAGCATGACTTCTGGATGCTGAAAGGATTTGAATTCAACTAGACATCTGATCACAAATCCTATAAAGAGAGTCACTATTTCGAGGGTATCTTGTCTGTTGAGCCACAGTTAGTAGTTCATAGGTATTACTGCTGAATATGAATAATTATTACTATTTTCCCTTGACACCTTGTAGGTCTCATTCTTTTATTATGAGAACCACTTTTCTTTTATTTCTATAAAATTTTATCTCTTTTAGACATGATTTCTTTTAATTTTAAACCAATCTTTTCTCATTTTACACACCAATCCCAGTTTCCACTCCCTTCCCTTCTTCTGATTTCCCAACCTTCACCCACCCCAGCCCATTGAATCCTCAGAGATGGTTAGGCTTTCTATTGGGAGTCAAGTCTGCCACATCTCTGAGGCAGGACCAAGGCCCTATATCTAGACTGAGCAAGGTACCCTCCAAAGAGAATGCACTTCAAGAAGTCAGTTCAAGCAAGAAGGATAAATCCTGGTCCCACTGCCAGTGGTCTTACAGACACAACTGTAACTGACATTCAGAGGACCCAGTTCAGTCCTATGCAGATACTCACCTGTCAGTCATTAACTACCTTAATTGTCATCATAGAGAGCCACTTTACAAGGATGAAGCTTCTTGGTTAATCCCAGTTCAGTTCTTCCAAGTCCTCTACTTGAACTGCATAATGTAATAGGGCATAATAGTAATAGGGCCTTGCCCTCAAATTCTGGGAAGCAAGCAAATGTAAGAGCAATGGCCCTTATTGCTTTAGAAGTATCTTTGACTTCCAAAGATGTTTTCTCATATGCAGTGGTTTTGGTAGATAGTTCATTGGTCTTGGAAGGAGCATTCTCAAAGTTGATAGAAATACCTATAATTTTAGGTAAATATAAAAACCTGATTCACTTTCATTGTCAAGCAACTTTAGTGTTATTTATCACTACTCCCTTCTTATTTAAATTTTCTCCCATATTACATTTCTCCATTCATACTACTTAGGTTTTTTCCACATTCTAGAGGTCCTTTTCCTGCTTGGTCCATTATTACTTTCCTGGATTCTTTATCTACTCAAACATATATACTCACACATAAAGACCGGGTACATGGAACCAAAATTAAGAGAAAACATGTGACATTTATTTTCCAAATCTATGTTACTCAACTTAGAATGATAAATAATCTTCCTGTGGTAGAGTATTATTTTAAAGTATGTGACTTTTGTTTACACTGCATTTGTTTAATTCAATAAACCTAAGATTCTTTGCTTGTCTAAAACACCTGATGGTCCTAATAAAGAGCTGACAGGCCAACAGAGAGGCAGGAGCAAGGATTGGCAGACTGGCAGGCAGAGAGTATAAATAGAAAGAGAAACTAGTAAAAGGAGAGGCAGTAAAAGAAGGAGAGGAGAAGATCAGGGGCCAGCCAGTCAGCCACAGATTAGAAAGGAATGTAAGACATACAGAAGAAAGATAAAAGACCAGAGGCAAAAGGTAGACTAGATAATTTTTATTTTCCTACTTCTAAGTATATAAAAATAAAAAGCAAAAATATTTCACACAATTTTATTATATAGAAATTATGTTGACATGAAAAGAGAATATATGTCCAATATTTTTTTCATGGTTCAATGATCAGACTAATACTTGATACTTTCAGTTGTTTCAGAATGATCTGTTAAACTGGGAATGTTTTTGATTGTTGTTTTTTATTTTTATTGATACACCCATACATACAACCATACATACAGTTGTCTAAGTAGGCTGAAGCAGGCATTTGGACACCTGGATGTAGAGCAGCTGGTGGCTGTGAATCACTCACAGTGATACTGGGAAGTTAATCCAGACATTCTGTAAACCAGAAGCTTCTCTACACAATGAAGTCATCTCTCCAGCCCCAATCCTTCATTTCTAAAATGTTTATTTTATTTAGTATCTATTCAGACAAACCAACTCTCACAATTCTTACCTGTGTATCTCAAAGTTGTTCCCCCATGTAAAAGTCATCTTCTTTTTAGTATTTCCTCCCATTTTCTTTTTTTATTGATTTAGTTTAGAAACAATCTTATTTTACATATCAATCCCAGTTTTCTCTCCCTCTTATCTTCACATGCCCCCCACAGACACCCTCCCATCCCACCTCCTATCCACTCTCCAGGGAGAATGAGGCATTCCATGGGGAATCATCAAATTTTGTTAACATCATTTGAGTGAGGTGTATCTTGGCTGGGAGAGTATCCCTCCATGGGGGAAAGGGATCCCAAAGTCCATTTGTGCACTATGTATAAATACTGGTTCCACTGTCAGAGGTCCCATAGACTTCCGGTCTCCTAACTGGCACCCACATTCAAAGGGCTTGGTTCAGTCCAATGCTGGTTCCCCAAATTTATGACTGGGGTACCTGTGCTCTTACTTGGTCAGATCAGCTGTTTCTGTGGATTTCTCCAGCATGGTCTTGACTCTTTGCTCATTCCCCCTCCTTTTCTACAGCCGGATTCCAGGAGTACACCTCAGTGCTTAGCTGTACATGTCTGCTTCTGCTTCCATCAGCTACTGGATGAAGTCTCTTGGATGGCACTTAAGGTGGTCATCAATCTCATTATCAGAGAAGGGCATTTAAGGTAGCCTTTCACCTATTGCTTAGATTCATAATTAAGGTCATCCTTGTTGATCTCTGGACATTTTCCTAGTGCCAGATTTCTCTTTAAACCTATAATGTCTCCCTCTATTAAGGTATATCTTTTCTTGCACTCCTCTATTCTTCCTCTGACTCGGTTTTCCAAATCCCTCATATTCTCCTCTCCTTCTCTTTTTCTTACCACCCTCCCCCTTCCCAAATTTTATTCCATGACCATGATCTGTGTGAGTTACTGAGAAGCTTTTCTAGGCATATTTGAGGATCAGGATCACCCTCTTGCTGTGACATTGTCCAACTCCTTGTGCAGAATGTTTTGCCATGATGAGCAAAAGGAAAAGCATGGGTCAGATCTGTTAAGTATTGTGACAAGGCTGCTTTAATTTCAATAACTATAATAAATTCATCTAGATAAGATTGTAAGAAGGAAAGAAAATTGTGATTCGTACCCCAAAACAAAGATGTACAGATGATGAATAAGTTCTACAATGTATTGAGTCTGCATATTCAAAAATAAGCCAAGGGAAATAGTGATGTCAAGTTCACTCATTTATATGAATAGTGACAGAAGAAGAGCAGGGAAATTCTTATTATCACCCAGTCCCCATTTTGTGTCCAAAATACACAAAAGCTTAATAACATTGCCTGAATCAATACTTGGAGAAAAAATGGATTTTGGGGGGCAACTGAGAACAATTTTTCTCAATGCAATTGCAAAATTTGACCAGTATGTAAGAAAATGTTACCCAGACTTTTGATATGAAGCACTTTTTTCCTTGGAAGACAATTGCTTGTATTTTAAATATAGATATCTAGTTTGTATTAATAAATATTTCTACCTCTGTTTTGACAAATAGCTATGTAGACTTGAATCTATCACTTTTAAAAAAAAAAATCACCATCACTTTATCTGGTAGGAACTTGTTAGAACATTCACAGATGAACAGAATTAGCCCCAGTTTTCTCAATCAGTGAAGAACAATCTTTAAAAATTCACAGTCTAAAACTGTTATTTGGAAAATAGTCTGTTAGCATTATCAAAAATTTCTTCCATATATTTGGAGAAAGTATTCTAGGTTTTCTCTTGCAATGGAAATGGAAGAAACCTGAGTCATGAGGGCATAAATTTCACATGAAGGAGAAAATAATTTTTAAATTATCTCATTCCTTTGCATTAACTGGCAATGGAACCATATTGTTAATGGTCTGTGAATCTTTAATTACAGATAAATGTTCATGTCAGTGTCTGTCCTCAGGGCAAAAATGCAAACATGTTGCCATGAGAGAAGCAAAGAAATGAATTTATGCTTTAATGAGCTGTGGAGTCTTATTATTCACTTGATATGATATGACACTTTGACTTTGTACTAGAAACAAACTGGGAATAGGAAGATCAATTTGTATTCAGGAATTGTTTACTCTGAAAATTTATCCAATGATTAGTTGTTTTCATTTAATACTTTGAATGTGTTCTTTCATTGCTTTTCTTTTCATTTTAATTAGTTTAAAGTAATTATTTGAAAATTCAGCATTAATTTTGTCTCTAATCTTAAGGGAAATTATTCAAGAAAAAAATCTACTATTAGGTTTGTCATTTTACTGTGGCTCTTTGTTGCCTATTCATATAGAAGCAAGCAAACTCAGACTTAACAACTGACCCATATCATACTGGCCTGTCCATCTAATGAAACATTTTTCATTATGCAGCTTTTCCATATTTAATTGGGCATTTAATGCATACTTTGTCAGATTGCTGGTTGCTAATTATTCACATGAAGTCTTCAAATTAAATCTAGAAGATATTGATTTAAATGCAATATGAAAACTCAAATTCTGGTAGCAAGAAATCCATAACCCTTTTAGATTTGTCATTGCAGCTTTTGCTGCTGCTCATGGCTTGAGTTCCATACAAGTGGAAAAAGACAGAAATACCCATATCCAATGAGTGGATAGCTTGACAATGGCAGCTTGAATTTACTGCTATCATAAAATGGAAAATTAAATGTTATGTGAATGTCTACAGATATTACACAGCAAATCAAAATGTTATTCTATTAGAAGAAAACATTAAACTTCAAAGTCACTTGGTCAGTGTACTGTAACAGATTAATATTTGCTGTTATGTGGAAACGGTTGTTTTTATTCCATTTTTTGAGACTTATTTGACTCTTTTTTATAAGGGCTTTTAGCTAATTTATAAAAAAGCACAGTTACCAATGAAGAAGAAAAATAAAACAGTTTTCTAATTTTAAAACAGCACACAGTGAGTGGATAGAATAAAAATAAAGGTAATGTAACTGATTTAGTGTTTTGTATATTGCACAAGCATTAGCTACAGTTTAACATGAAGGAAAATGAAGACATTGAAGTTTAGCATCTGTGTTCACTCAAAATGTATGGATTGTGATTTGAATAGAGCTCAGCACCTCCACACACACATGAAATGAAAGGAAGAAAGGAAAGGGCACATACTCATACATGTGCAGGTACACACAAAGAAAGAAAAAGAGAGAGGAAGAGAGAGAATATTACTGGTTTAAATTCTGTAAGAGTACTAGATAATGACAAAACCTGTGAGATAAAATGAATTCATTTAACCTCCTGTACCAACAAAAAATACCAAAGGGCTGGAGATCACTCAGTGGATAAAGGTGCTTTCTGCTAACAGGATGAAATAAGTAAGATTCTTGGAAACCACATGTTTGAAGGAAAGAACTGTCACCTACAAGTTTCCTTTATTTCTACATGTGTACTGTTGTACATGACACCTACACACATAAATAAATAAATAAATAAATTAATTAAATAAATAAATAAATAAACAAAAATAAATACATTGTATATTTTGCTTACTTGATGTGCAGTGCACAAAACCAAGTTGAAATCAGCATCAGAGATGCCAATAAAGATATGATTTCATATACTTGTCAAGGGGCTAATCAAAAGTAACTAAACAGTGTCAATTGGAAATATGCCTAATTATTCAGTTGTGCATATTTCTGTGACTATTGTGAAGGGATAACAACTTGAGTGATAAAGCATAAGTGGGAGGAACACTACATGAAGAAGAATTTGAAATTTTATAATACCTGGCCTGCTTTTATGTGACAGAATTAAGAAAATGCATTTGGCCAACAATTCTTACTGCACCTTCATCCAAAATCTTAGTGTTCTAATTACTATACTGAAAATAAAAAAGATTTATTGACAAATGTTTTACATATTTGAGACAGAAATGAATCTGTGAATATGAAAAGATTAGTGTATGTAACATATTTTGCTTTTGAGAATCTGGTAAAATAAGTATTCATATATACATAAATACATTTCTGTTCCCATTGCTCTCTACTTTAAAGATCAGTAATTTCCTTCATAAATATTAGGTTTACACACACTTAAATTTTGCCTTGCATTCACTCAGAACCAATATTACCTCAGATATCTTCTGCAGCATGTTCATTCTCATGCCTTTATGAGTGTTCACCAACCACCAGAAACAACAGACCATTTCATCATGTACATAGCCGCATGTCTTACCACTTTTGCATGTGATAAGGCCTATACTGTATATTACAGATTACTTAATTAGTGATGTGGTTACCATCACTGCTTTATTTCCTTTTATTAAAATAGGTTTTTCTGTCAAAGAGTTAATCTTGATTATGGTTGCCTTCCCCCAACTTCTTCCAGTTTCTCCCTATCCCCTGTTTTCCTCTCATTAGAAAACAATGAGGATTCTAAGGGACAGAAATAATATAAAATATAATCAGATAAAACAAAAACAATCATCAGAATACCACAAAACAAAATAGCACAAAGAAGGCAAAGGAAAAATCAACTAACCTGTATGCACACACATAACTACAGGATCCCAGATTCTAGATAAAATGAATATCGTCTCTGGAAAAGAACTGTCTTTTATAAAATTGTACACTGGTAAATAATACTGTAAATTATGATTATGGTTTCTCTTCCTGCCAACTCCTTTGAGATCCTCCTCATTTCCTCACCCAGATCCTCCTACTTCCCCACAAACCCAATTTCACACCTTTATTCTCTTTCTCATTAGGATACAGAAAGGCATGATTTATGATTTTTTAAGTATTTTTATTCATTACTAATCTCTCTCTCTCTCTCTCTCTCTCTCTCTCTCTCTCTCTCTCTCTCTTGTGTGTGTGGGGTGGTTATATTAACATTCTCTGGTGTGCCTGGAAGCCAAAGAACAGCTTCTTGGATTTCTTTACCTCACCCTATCCTGTAATTTTCAGGTATTGAAATAAACTTGTAAAACTTGGTGACGAAAAGGAACAGAGCCATCTGACCACTCCTGATCTTCACAGTTTTTCTCATAAGAGTTGTGTCCATATTTACTATGTCGTATTTGATTTTTTATTTAATTTTTTATTTAATTTTTACAAATTATAATTTCACATGTCAATCCATTCTCCCTTGTAGGGAGCCGTCCCTGCATTCTCCATTACAAGATGGTGCCTGCATCCGGCAGGCACCGAATGTAAAAAAGTTATTGCACAGGCACTGGGTAACTTTCCATTCCTTGGTCTCTGCCTCTCCCGTGGCGTCATATGGTTCGATGAGCTACAGCCAATCATGGTAACACGTCCGAGGCCGGGGTTGCCAGCCTTTATAAGGGATGGGTTCTTGGGAGTTCAGAGTCTCTGCTTTTGTAAGCTTATGCTCTCTCTCTCAAGATGCATAAAAGCTTTACTACAGAAGGATCTGAATGTCCTGTGTTGTTCTTGCTGGCGAGACAATCGCACGGGACCTCTGCTGTCCCTGCACTCCCTCTCCCCCCTTCCCCCCAATCCCCCACCATTCCCTTCCCCCCTCTACTCCCCATAGAGGGTAGAGCCCTCCACGGGGGCTCCCCACATTCCACAACATCATCCTGGGCCAGGCCTAGGCCCTCCCCCATGTGTTCCTGATGAGAGCATCCCTTCACATGTGATGGACTCTCAAAGTCCCTTTTTTTTTCATTTATTTAGCTCATAAATAAAGTCATGCACAATTTTGATACACAATACAGTCTGTTCACAATGGCATGGCTAAATTAAACCAATTATCATGTTATATCACACATATTCATCATTTTTGTTTTGAGAACACTTAAAGTATACTATCTCACAAATTTTAAAATATACCATATTGTTATCAACCATATTTTTCATGCTCTCAGTAGACCTCACATATTTGATTTATTTTATTTGTAAATGTTATTCAATATTCATGAATTTATACAATCTTACATATTTTTGCTTACCTCTGTCTGTGATTTGTTCATTGATTTTAAAGTTATTTAAATTCTGTAACCATTACAGATTTGACTGGTTTTGACACCCATCCACCAACAATCCACATCAAAGCAATCAAATCTGTATGATCATCAGTGTAACAACCTTTTTCATTGAAAGTCTTTTATTTCTAATTTTGAATTGTATCAAATATAAAAGCAAAAATATCCACATTTCCATTGATACCTCAACTAGTATATTGTGTGCTAAATTTTGAAAGTGGAATCTTTTTATTACACTTTTTAAAATTATGTTTTACATTTCAAGCACAGTTCTCCCTTCTACTCCTCCTCCCAGCCCCTCTTGTTTCTCCCCCAAACCAAGCTCATCTACTCCTCCCAATAGGTAAGAGCTTCCATCCAAGTAGACAAAACAGAATCAGATGCAGAGATCTATAACCAAGCACCAGACCAAGCTCTGGAATCCAGCTGAAGAGAGAGGAGAAAATACATTATCAAAGGAGGTCAAGGTCATGATCTAGAAATCTATAGAGACAACTGAACCAACTTTGTGAAAGTGCACTATTTTAAATAACATTCAATATTTAACTGATCCAGTTTATATCAATTCATTTTGTAAATGTTTGACAAGATAATGTGATTAATATAAATCATTCATTTTTCAAACTAGTATAATTTTATTTCTTTCTATATGACATAGAACATGAATAATTCATTTATATTTGAAATGTTTAACAATCAAATTGTCAAATTTTGTAATTTCAGAAATACTTATTTAAAAATACAATAATAGTTACAAGTTATTATAATACTTACTTTGTCTATTTTACCCCTGAGATAATTTCCATTTTTGTAAAGGCCTTATCATTTTCCTTTATCCTGTTCTATGAACAAATATCTATATTTGTGGATCTGTATGAGATGTAGTGTGATTGTACTAGCTCAATAATGCAACTTAACATCACTGCCTTACTGTCTTTATTACTCAGAGATGTCACAGAATCTCTCTCTCTCTCTTTCTTCCTACCCCAGTGTGTGTGTGTGTGTGTGTGTGTGTGTGTGTGTGTGTGTGTGTATGTGGTGTGTGTGTGTGTGTGTGTGTGTGTGTGTGTGTGTGTGTGTGTATGTGTGTGTGTGTGTGTGTGTGTGTGTGTGTGTGTGTGTGTGTGCCTGTGTGCACGTACAGATGCATGCATGCACACGCACATGTGTGAGCACCTCCAGATACTTCTGAGCACAAGAATTGGGCTTAAATCCATTGTTAGTGAATGTGTTTGATGGACCTGTGCATGATGGTCTTTATTCTAGTCTCTGGCGACTTATTTCTCAGGCATGTGAAAAAGGAACACTTGAGTTTAACACTTTCATGGTGTTTGAACTTGCATTCAATTGGAACTGATCATTATGATTCAGAAATAAGTGCCTAAAGGGCACCCCTCAAACATACAGACAAGTAACATTACTAAGGACTCAACAGATAACACAATGAAATATATTTTATGTGTTTATATAATATATACAATAACCAGTAATAAAATCATAAGCCATGAATTTAATGTAAAATGAGGATGGGTATATAAGAGGATTTGAAAGGATGAAAGAGAAGTGAAAAATGTAATTAAACTTCAATTTCATAAAAAGTCAACAATAATAAAGACAAATAATGCAAACCATGAATAATTTTATGAACTCCAAAAGATAAATTAGTGTACATGTAAGAACTTCAACGTGAGAGTGCACTAAATGGTTGGCACTGTCAAGTCACGTACTAGCCCAACTGTTTGGCACTGTCAAATGACCACATATCAGCCCAACCAACTGACACAGGTTGGTGTTCTGATTGAGACAAGATATTTTACTATAAGATAATTGTTAAAATTTGCTTTATAATGTCTGAGGTTCTTGCCTTATTTTACTAAACAGCCATTAAAATACCATTACAATGTTTTCAACAGCATTTTTCTAAGCACTGTAGCACCAAGAAGCCCACTCAGCAAAGCTTGGCATAAAGCCTGATGATGTTTCTGATTTCCCGAAATTTTGCCTTAGGAAGTTTTAAATTAATTAGTCAAAACTACTGCTCTGAGCTTCACTGTTTTATTTGAGGTATTTCTTTTCATCCATTTATGTCTTTCTGTCTTTTGGGAAAAATCATTTGATTATCATTCATATCCTGTCCTTAAGGAATTTTGTGATTCATACATATCTTTTACTATAAGCTTCGATATCTAATGCTTTTATTATAGTCTTTTGTAAAGAAAATATATCTTGCTTTTAAATATAATCACATTCTCACATTCATTATTTTTTCACATACATTATTTTACACATTCTTCTTGGATTTTTAATTTTGTTTCCAGTTAACATTTCCATATTTTCATTTGTGTTACGTTTCTGAAAAGTAAATATCATTTTTATGTCACACCATTTATCTTATATTTTTGTACTCATATCTGAACACATGTTCTGATAAGAGGAATATTATTTTTATTTTTAGTCTATATTTCAATTTCCTTAATGAATGTCTTTCAAACAACCCCATTTTAAATATTTCTACAGACTATATGGGGTCCCTACTTGATTTCCATATTAAAAACATTCATTGTATTTCTGGAGTGATGTTGAATATTATCAAACAATTGATGGGGAGGTCCTTCTGTGTATATGATTGTCTTATTGGTTGATAAACAAGGTACTGTTGGTCTATAGGAAAACAAGATAGGTGGGACTAGGAGACAAGGAGGATACTGGGAAAGGTAGGAGAAAGCACAGAGTTACCATGTGAGCCCAGGAATAAGTCTTATATATAGAATTATGATAGTAAAGACTGAGCTACCAGATGTGAAATTGTAGTCATTGGCCAAGCAGCATTGTACCTAATATGAGTTTCTGGTGTTACTTAGGACCTTAACGTGGCAGGGGGCAGAACTTGGGCAGCCTGGGAGAAAGCACCCATGTGGCAGCAGGGCTGGTGGGGGGGGTGGAATAAAGATTTATTACTACAAAAACATATTTTTTTAAAAGGAAACCAGAGTTATAGTTGTCAAAATTTTAGTTCTCACCTATACTGGGAGCATTGAGGTGTATGGATGATGGTTTTAATTCGAGTAAAATGACTTACTGATATGTATTTAGATTATAAATATGTAAGGTTTGACTGTATTTAGATTATAAATATGTAAGGTTTGACTGTAAGCTTTAAATGATTTCACGTTTATAAAGAATAAAGATCTGTGTAACTTAATGTCAATGAATCTTGGTTTTCAGACCTTGCTTAGAAACAAACAACAACAACAACAAAACAAGCAACAGTTGATTGTGATACTAAAATGTCTATATAGACAAAGGTTTTAAAATTACACATAATTTCACATCTGCCAAGGCTAATGATGCCCATAAGTATTCCTCGATCTCTGTGGAAGTCCTATTTAAACACCAGTGTCTTTCCACTTTGCTGAGGAAAAACAAAACAAAACTACAACAATAAAACAAACAAACAAACAAACAAAAACCCTTTACACCATACAGCAAAACATCACTAAAATGACCTAAGCCACATTAAGATTAACATGGAAAACCTGTCAAATACAATGAGAGTGAGGGTTGTTGATGAATGATTTGAAATCTTCTGGATATCTCAACACATGCTCAGATGTGAAGCCCAGACAAAGCATAACACTACTCCTGTTCTGGACAGATGTATTCTAGACTGAGATGGTGGAGATATTAGGAGCAAACTCCCATCCTTTACCCTGACTAACATTAAAGGACTCCACATCAGAATGCATGAGTGAGGACTGAGGTCTAAATTGCTATCTTTCAGAGAAATATCTTCATTACCAGTCTTTACATGGCTGGCAGAGGCTAGCATGGCTTTCAATCATCTTCCAATATATCTAAAAGTTCTTTAAGCTAAAACTTCCCTTTCTCTGTGCATATCCAATCTATATTCTTTTTCCATCTAAAAGATTGATTACATTTCCTTTCCTTTGGTATTTTTATGCCAAATAAATGATATTTTTCCTTTTACTCATTTTATAGGTTTAGTGTTCATTTCTAATCTCAAGGACTTGAATTTTTATAGAGACCTTAATTATGTTATCTATTTTTGGGTACTCAAAAGTGAACCTGCAACCTGTTAGAAAATAACTATAATACTAAGCAATATTCCAAACCTTTTAAAGTTACTGTTTGTCTATAAAAATTTTTGGTGAATTGACTATGCTTTGCTATAGAACAACAGAAAAAAATACATTCTAGTTGGAAATTAGACAAAAATTGAAAGTCTTATTCATTGCTAATAAAAAGGCATGAGTAGAAAATTATGCATGAAGTGTATGCAACTGTAGCAGATGTTTGCTTTTCAATAGCTATCTTTTCTTTTACATAATACGCAGCAGCAGCATGTGACAGCCTTGATGATGAAACTTAGTCCTCCAGTGGGGATTGGGACTGTCCTTCTGTGTATATGTTTGTCTTATTGATTGATAAATAAAGCATTTTTGGCCAATAGGAAGCAAGATAGGTGGGACTAGGTGTCCAGGAGGTTTCTGGGAAATGTATTAAAAGAAGTCCTATGTGATCCAGGCAGGAAGTGACATAGCTGGCAGAATCAGAATATAATCAGGGAAAAGCAGGAAATTCTTCTCTTCTATTTTCTTCTCTTCTCTTCTCTTTGGAGATTCTGAGCAGAAGCGATGTAGACCCCAAGGGAGTCAGAGGCCTAGACCTTTTCTCTGGTAAGTTAAGGCCACAAGGAAATGCATAGATTAGTAATTCTTTGTTAAGAATAAGAAGCCCAAGTCACCAGCAACTGCTTATAACTAATATAGAGTCTGCATGTTTCTTTGGGGGAAAGAAGGGCTGCTGGAGCTAACAGGGCAAGAAAAACCTCACATTACACAGTGGTATGCAGTCCATATCATATTGACTTTTGTTGGGTTTAAGACTATTCCTTTCAGAAGAATACAACTTGAATGATGACATGTGATCTTGCTCTTGGGGCCACATTCAGACATCTCTGTGTCTCCTACAACCTGATTATTTTTAGTTCATTATCACCACACAAGTCAAACTCTATTATAGTATCTACTGTGAAAATTCAGAGCATGTGGAAAAGTGAACTATGGACCCTTAGTCTGATTGAAAATACTATTTGTGGACCAGTTAGATGGTTCAATGGATAAAGGCACTACAAGCCTACGTGCCTGGCACTGTAAATTTGATTCCAGGGTCCCACATGTAAGAAAGATAAATGACATAAAAAGTACTATGGAAGTTCTGACTGCCAATTTGCAAAAGCTCTGTAACATCAATCCCCATGTACAAACTTACAGAAAATGATTAAATGGAATAAAATGTAGAAATTGTTGAATAATTGCGAATAGTACCCAGATAGTTTTCATAGATACTAATTAAAACCATCCTGAATATACTCTGATAAAACTTTTTGGCTCACAAATTACAAACAACCAGAAGTTTGATTCTACTTTGGTTCAGATTACAAACTGCCTCCCTTGAGATTGAAGTGTTTAAATATTTAACACAAAGTTGTTGGAATTCATTGTGATTGTTTATAAGTCTTATTAGAGGAAGTATGTCATTGAAGGCTAGCTTTAAGAGTTTAAGTTTGTTTCCTACCAGTGGTTTGCTATCCTAGTTTTGTGCTTCCAGTTTAGTATGGTAGCTCACACCATCCTGTTCTTACTACTATGTCATCCCTTCATAGATCATTCTGTAAATGTAAGCCAAAGAAATCTCATTCCTATATAAACTTCCTTCATCATGATGTTTTATCTCAACAACAGAAAGAAATCAATACAGGTGTTTAAACCAGAGAGATGGTCATTGCTGTCAAGAAGATGACCATACTGCCATCTTGAAGAGTGTGGAAGACTTGACTTTGAAACTAGAAAAATAAGTAATATTCAACTTAGTAAGAATTTGGAAGGAAGTGAGCTGAGCATACTATGGACTGTGGTGGCCCTGCTGAAGAGGTTTCCTACAGAAAACCTTGCCTGTGATATTTGGCAAAAGCTTGCTTCTTTCTAATCTAGTCCTAAGAATGTGTCTGAGACTAAAATAGTAATGAGATAATAGCTTCACAGGAGGTAATATCAAGACAACAAAATATTGGCTCTGTAATGCAGTTATTATTAATGACTATTATGCATGTCTAGATGAGTAAAACCAAGAGGCACATCAAGTAATAAAAAATGTACAATTTAAAGAAAAATCATTCCAGCAATCAGTTCTTCATCCAAGGCTTGTTCTAAAAGATATAAGGAAACAGTGTCATTAAGGAAAGTCCTCCTACCAGTCACCAAAATAAAGGGAAGGGTACCCTCAGAAAAAAGACCTCACCCAAACAAGTTTTTTACCTATTAATAAAAGCTTAGGGCTTTTATTCACTAGGGCTTCTATTCCTAGAAAGCAATAGAGTAAAATAGCTGCTGATAATACCATTCAAGGGTTCCAGAATATTGTCAAAGTTAACAGGAGATTTTGGCAATGTTGTTCACATGATTCTGGTTTAAAGTCTTGAAAGGTGCAAAAAAGGCAATCATATATTATTCTCCTACTGTTTTTTCTTCTTTTTTTCTTTTGTTGAAAGCTCATGAGGGCAGGCAGCTTGTGATATCAAAGGATCCTAGTAAAATCCTGAGACAAAATGGATCATGAGAGACCACTGTATGAAGCTGTGCATGTGAATCCCAGGTTTCAGTGAAAACCTAAAGATAATGGACATTCCAGTGCTCGTGAAGATTTGCCACAGATAGGTGTAAATAGGGAGTGGAACTAGCACAAGGGAGAGATGCATGTTGTCAGCAACAATGTGGTAGAGGCTAAAGCATCTGAGCCCATTGGAATTATAGCCCCAGTATCAGATATAGAGTTGTAGTACTTGGTGCTTGCCCTGCTGTGTTCTTATCTGGCTTTGTTCTACTATTTTCTCATTGTAATGCCAATCTTCAGTTTTGGAATGGGTATGTATATTCTGTGTCATTATATGTAGCAGCATATAACCTTGCCAGCGCATTTGTGTTAGTGGCCACATCCCCTTGGACATGTCTTCAGGTGAAGATAGAACCAGAAAGAGGGAAGCATGAGGTGGGGCTTGCTCTCTTGCTCTCTCTCTCTTAGGTTGAAGATCAGATCAGGAGAGCAGAGAAAGGTTGCAGTGGTTCTTTATGGTTTTCTGGGTAAGTTGATGCCCATTTTTCATTTATCTTAGATCTACTGAATTCATTATTTCCCTCCCTTCAATTATAAGCTAGAAATATGTCATGGTTTGAAAGAAAATGGCCCCCAAAGTGAGAGGGAGTATTATGAGCCATGGCCTTGTTGGAAAAATTACATCATAGTGGGTGTGGGATTTGAGTTCTCTTTTACTCAAACTTCCCTCTGTGTGACTTTAGGTTGACTTCCTGCTGCCTTGTGGTCAAGATGTAGCCAGCATCACATCTGCCTGCATCCTGCCATGATGATAATGGATTAAATCTCTGAAACTGCCAGTGAACAAACCTGATTAAATGTTGTCTTATGCCATGGTCATGTGTCCCTTCACAGGAATAAAATCTCTAAGACAGAAGCTTGTTGGGACCCAGCCACCACAGGGTCTCTGTGAGTTGTTTTCCAGCATAAACACAGGTACCTCCTGTTTTCCTGGCCATGCCCCACTAGCATCAACATACTGTTGTGAACCCTTACTGTTGGGTACAGATCAGACCTTCAGGCCTGTGCTGACCTTCTGTTGCTTCCTGTTCTGAAACATTGTGCCTTGCCTCCATCCCATTCCTGCTTCATTAGCTTTGGGCAGGGGTTGTGGGTTCCTTGTTTATGATAGGGTGTGAGAATGCATTCTGCTAGTAAGTGGTAATTTTCCATTTCCTCTTGTTATGATTATATATAAACTGTTGGCTGCAATAAACCAATGGCATTGGCTTCTACCAAATGACCTGTGTTGTGTCCTTCTTAATCCACACACTGTTGCCTGGTCTGGTTCTTCAGTTTCTGGGGCTGGTGCCAGTGACAGAAGCTGATACCAGGGACTGTGGTATTGTATAACAGACAAGTTCATATGTTACTTTGGTACCTTGGGTTAAGAAAGCAGTAGAATGCTTTAAGAACTGTTTAATATGCCATATTATTAGGGGCATAGATGTACTGAGAGTTATTTGAACTGTTGGGGACTAACTCAAGAGGATTCAGAGAAAAAAATTAGTATGTTGCCTAGAGATTATTCCTGTGATATTTTGGTGAAGAAAGTGACAGCATTTTGGCTTTGTCCAAAGACTCTGTCTGAGGCTAAAACAAACAGGTTTGGATTTATTACATTGGCCCAAGAAATCTCAAAACAGACTAGTATAGGCTTTGTCATGTGGATTTCAGTGGTAACTCTAATGAAGATTTGCAATGAAAAGGAGAAAGATGGGCAGGGTATAATACAAATTGAAAAAATGGAGAGGGAAAAGTGTACCAGGAAGTGGATTGGTACTAAATTCTGTGTTCATGAGAGAAACAGATTAAGAAGTGGAATAAAGGGAGTGGTGACATTAGGGCAAGATCTCATCCAGCTAAATTTCAAACTTGCGAAAAGAAACCAAAGCAAAGCTAAGAACTGGATATGGTGGTGCCATACATTTAACCCCAGCATTGGGAAGGTAGACACTGATATATCTATGATCTTGAAGCCAGCCTGGTCTAAAAAGCAAGTTTCTAGACTGCCCAGCTTAAGCAGTAGAAGAGAGAAAGCTGGTAAATATGTAACTGATTGAAAGGGCCATGTCCCAGTCACCATAAGCAGCAAAACTTGGCAGTTTTGGCCACTGATTCTGGCTTTGAGGATAAGAATAGAAGAATCAGGTTACGGAATTTTCCTCTGCACCCAAAGAAACCTGCTGAGGACAGGCATGTGTCAGGGATATCCTTGAACTGATTGCCTTGGAGAACCCAAGATTTTAGAGATCCATTAGTCATAGGATTCCTGATTAGGAAAGCTGCTAACAGGGTGTGGAAACAGCCTGCTAGAAAGAAGTGTGTGCTGGTCAACAAATCTGAAAATATTTGCAGAACTGAAGGGTGTTTTGAAACCAGGCTTGGAGCCATAGAATTTGGAGTTTCCACAACTTGTTTTTAGTCTTGCTTTTATCCAGTATTTCCTCACTAAGCTCTCTTCCCTGTGTCTTGGAACAGTCATTCACATCATGTGCCATTAGATGTTGGTGATCTGCCTTTTGATTTTACAGTGGAATTACAGGTAAGAGATTGCCATGAGTCTCAAAAGAGACTTTGGATTTTGAAATAAAATTGAGACTGTTATAGATTATGGGAAATTTTGAAATTGAACTGAAAGCAGTTTTTCATTATGATATGACTATAATAAGCCTGTAAGGATCACGTAATGGAATGTGGTAGTTACAAAGAAAATGGACCCCAAAGGGAGTGACACTATTAGGAGGAGTGGCCTTGTTGGAAAATCATAGCACTGTAGAAGTCTCTATTGCTCAAGATTTCCTAGGTGTGACTTTCAGTAAATTTCCTGCTACCTTCTGGTCAAGATGTAGGTGACACCATATCTGCCTTCATGCTGCCATGCTCTCAATCATGATGATAATGGACTGAACCCATGGAACTGTAAGCAAGCCACCCCAACTAAACATTTCCTTTATGAGAGTTGCCATGGTCAAGATGTCACTTCACAGATATAAAAACCTTAACTAATAAAAATGTGCAATTTTCTTTGTGATTTTTACATGATGTTACAAATAAGATATAGACTCCAGCCAGGCATTGGTGGAACATGCCTTTAATCCCTGCACTTGGGAGGTAGAGGCAGGTGAATCTCTGTGAGTTCAAGGTAAGCCTGGTCTACAGAGTAAGTGCCAGGATGGCTGCACAGAGAAACCCTGTCTCCGAAAAAGCAAAAAAAAAAAAAAAAAAAAAAAAAAAAAAAAAAAAGTCATGAGTCTCAGAATAAACTTTGGACTTTGAAATTTATAAAGTGTTAAGACTGAGGAAATATGAGGATATTTTTGAGTGGGACCTAATGCATTTTGTATTATGATATGTCATTGAGTCTATGGAGACCAGGAAGTGAAATGTAATCATTGGAATGAGGATTTAACCTATACATTCTGATGCTTTAACAGTTAAACTCAAGTTTATAATACTCTTTCGGCAGGTATGGACTTATTGGAGGAAGTATGTCACTGAGGGTAGATATTGAAAATTTAAGTCATTTAGCTCTACATAAATAAATACAGGCAACTAAGTACTGCTGAGAGGATGAGATATAGTCCTCCCTAGGGAACAACACATAAACTGGTCATAGGATACTTAATGGTTAACTCTGAAAACACATGTATAAATAGTTATATAGACAAAGAAGATTGTATTTATATATTTAGGAATATATATGCTTGAACATATATTTATATAAGACTAATGAAAAGAGATGACATAAATTTGAAAAAAAGCAAGGAGGATTACGTAGGAAATCTTTGCAAAAGAATTGAAATAACCCCCTGTATCTTATCAGATCACCATGCTTTAAAGTTAGAATTCGACAACAATACAAATTGCAGAAACCCTACAAACTCATAGAAATTTAATAACATCAATTGTACCATTTTTGGGTTGAGGAAGTAATATAAAAAGAAATTAAAGACTTGCTAGAATTTAATGAGAATGTAGACACAACATACCCAAACTTATGGGATACTCTGAAAGCAGTGCTTAGTTCATAGCACTAAGTGCCCACATGAAGAAACTGGAGAAATGTCACACTAGAAATTGACAGAACAACTGAAAGCTTTAAAGCAAAAGAAAGCAAACACACCACTGAGGAGTAGACTCCAAGAAATAATCAAACTGAGGGCTGAAATCAATAAAGTAGAAACTAGAAAAACATTACAAAGAATCAATGAAACAAAGAGTTGGTTCTATCAACAAGATAGACAAAGCTCTATCCAAACTAACCAAAAGGCAGAGAGAGAGCATTCTAATTAACAAAATCAGAAATGAAAAGGGGGATATAACAATGGACACTGAGTAAATCCAGAGAATCATCAGTTCATACTTTGAAAACCTGTACTCCACAAAATTCGAAAATCTAAAGGAAATGGACAATTTTCTGGATAGATGACACTTACCAAAAATAAACTAAGAAGAGATAAGCAGTTTAATTTGACATATAACCCCTAATGAAATAGAAGCAGTCATGAAAAGCCTCTCAAACAAAAAGGCCCATACCCAGATGGCTTCACTGAAGAATTCTTCCAGAAATTCAAACATGAGCTAATACCAGTACTCCTCAAATTTTTCCACACAATAGAAGCAGAATGGACATTGCCAAAGTCTTTTTACGAGGCCACAATCACCTTAATAACCAAGCCACACAAAGATACAACTAAAAAAGAGAACTACACACCAATATCCCTCATGAATGTCGATGCAAAAATACTCAACCAAATATTGGTGAATTGAATCCAAGAACACAACAGAAAAATCATCCACTATTGTCACATCTATCTTGACCAGCAAGAGAAACACATCCACGACTCTTCTTCAAGCAGTTTATTCAGGAATCTTGTACATTAGCTTCTCCCAGCCCTCGAAAGCCCTTAAGCAGATGCTCAGTGCCCAATCAGCTCATGCCATCTGGCAATCCCGGATAGGCCACAGAAGGAGGAAGCGCGCCAGATGCCTCAAGCACTTCCAAATAAGGCTTATTTACAGCTAAGCTCAGACTACCTGACATCCAGCCAGGTGCCATCTTAGGGCTGTGGCTCCCCACAGTTCCCCTTTTTTATTTTATAGCACAACAGGTAAGGGTAGGTGTCTCATCTCTGAAAACAAGGGACAATGTGATGGCCCCACGCCTAGGTATCAGCCAAGCTGGTGCCACACCAGTCTGGTATCTTTTGTCAGAGATGGGATTTTGATACCAACCATATGCAATCAGACTTGCCCTTCATGAAGTTCACACTTCATGTGCAGTACTACGTGTCGAAACCTGTGTGGAGGAAGTAGTTACTTAGCTATTGAGTACCGTTAACCAAGCCTGAGGAGACTGCCCTGCCTCCAAGGCTTCGAAGGCTTGTGCAATCATGGCATTACTTCTCCTTTGTGAAACCCTCATCCTATAGATACACCATAAAGCAATGATACTGACAAGGATAAGCATTCCTCCCAGGGCACCCATCATTATTCTAATATTACTAACTATAAAAAAACACAAATTCCCTGGCAAACCAAAACTAACATTACCCTCTACAGGACTAATATCCTTATCTAAAGGCAAAAAAGGAAATTTAAACTCAAATTGCTACTAAAAAATCTAGGGAAAACTTGAGCAGAATGTCTGATTGGCAGTGGTCTCGGGAACACAGACAGAATCCCCCATCGGGTTCTGTTGTTGTCTTGTTGATCAGCATCACCATCATGATCATCAGCATCAGGTACATTGGTCTGCTTATGATTTTTGCCATCCTCAGAGGCAGGGACTCTTCTTGTCAGCCTTTCTGGAACCCACACTGGCTCTGATTGATCCTGTGAGAAAACACAAACAGACCCTCTCACCCATGATAGCATAGGGTCAGGACCCTTCCACAGTCCAGTAATGATATCCTTCTGTTTTACCAATACCTTAGTACAGGGAAGGGCACTATGATGGTGATCAGCAGCCGAACGCCCATCCACTTAAGAGTCAATAAAGCTAAAGATATTCTTTCCTTGGGGGTGCAGTCTTGGCCTATTCCCCCTTTTTGTTTTATTAGGCATTCCTTCAAGGTTTGAGGAGCTCGTTCAATGACACCTTGACCTGGAGGATTATAAGGAAGTCCATGCTTCAAATCTATATGCATTTGCTTGAAAAAGGCAGAAAAGGATGCATCGGTATACGCTGGTCTGTTATCTGTTTTCAGTTGTTGAGGCATGCCCCATGTAGCCCAAGCTTCTAAGCAGTGGGCTATAGTAAGAAATTACCAATACGGAGTCAGGTAGAAATATAAGGGTATTTAATAGGGAAAAGCCTTACTTACAGAGCGAACCAGCCAGCCGGTGGTAGTCTGTCCAGCAAGAAGCAAAGAGAAACCGAAACCGAAAACGCAGTCCCCCTACTCACTCTGACCACGCCCTCACAAGCCCTCAGGTACTCTTGTAGCCAGCCCCTAAGAAGGCGTGGCTACAGCTTCCCCTACAATTCCCCTTTTAGTCTAAAAGAGGATTAAAACTTAAGAAGATAACTATCTATTTTAACTAAACCCTAAAGTCATAAACAATAGGAAGCTATTCCTAACTAGGTATATACACTATCCTAAGTGACAACAATGGGGAAAGGGGGCATAGCATTTTCCAAGTTACTTCCTGCTGAAATGGGACGATGATAGTCATGTGGGGTCCTGTAGAAAGAAAATGTTAGTATCCAGTCCATGTTAGATGGGATTCACTTGATTGAAGATCTCGCTTGAAATCCTCAACTTGATTGAAGTCAGTACCCGAACCTCTGGCCGGAGTGTCAGCTGAAATGGAGCAAGTTGGATCCAGTGCAGTCGAGGAGCTGTGGCCCATTTTCTTTCCAGGGTGTCCAGGGATTGCTGTCAGGCAGGTCTTCATTGGCTGTGTGGGACTCAAACATGAACAGTTAGCAGAGAAATGTTTGCTTGTATATGTACACATGCTAGGGAATGCAACCATGAGAGCATAATAATTATGAAAGGGTGTACACCTTGAGAAAAAGATCCAAGAAAAGACAAAGACAGTCCCCAAATTCTTCTTTTATTCTGTATTACATCAATTGGCTTCTTGATACAACACAGAAACACTAAAGCTTAGTTAAATAATGTGCTTGGATTTTAGAGGAGGAAAGCCAAATCCACCTCTAAGTCCAGCATTGGTTTAATTGAATAGGGACTAGGAAATAAAGAGAAATAGAGTTTTTTGAGAGACAGCTGTAAAGTTTACCGTATGGCACATTCCTTCTATTTGATGGTTATAGCTACCTTTTCTTCTTAAGTATCTACCCATGCAGTGTCTTTTGCCTTCTGAAGATGAGTTTTCCTGTGAAGATAAAAGCAAAACACTTCCCTTTCCTTTGGGAGGCTTCTATTTAGTTTATAAGATATACCTTAGTAGAATACCTGTCATTTGTCCTTGTCGAGAGGTTTTTCCTTTTCCAGTCGAATCTTGATCAACTTTGATGGTATCCAAAGTGTTTCTTCTCCTGTAGAAACCAATGCAAAACCCCTACCCCAACGTAATACATGTCCTGGTTTCCATGCAGAGGTTAGTACATCTTTGAAGTATACTGGCTGATTGAGTTCAGCAGTTTTTTCCGTAGTCCAGTGTCTTTCTGCAGCTGTTTGTCCTTTTTCATTGGCATTAAGAAAGTTTAGTGTTAATAAAGCATTATGCAACCTATGTTTGGGGGGTTTAGTCTTCCAAGCTTGTTTGTTGAGCATCTCCTTAAGTGTTCTATTAGATCTCTCAACCACTGCTTGTCCTGTAGGATTGTGTGGTATACCAGTAACATGCTTTATGTTATAATATTTGAAAAATTGTTCCAATTTCGTAGAGACATATGCTGGAGCATTGTCAGTTTTTATTTGTGCAGGTATACCCATAACTGCCATCACCTCTAGCAGGTGTATAATAACAGAATCAGCTTTTTCAGAGTTAAGAGCAGTAGCCCATTGGAACCCTGAGAATGTGTCTATGGTATGATGCACATATTTCAAATTTCCAAACTCTGCAAAGTGAAAGACATCCATCTGCCAAACCTCATTTCTCCGAATGCCCTTAGGATTACAACCTGCTGGCAATGGAGTTTGATTATAAAAGGAACAAGTAGGACAGTTTTTCACTATCTCCTTTGCTTGTTGCCAAGTGATAGAGAAGTCCTTTTTCAAACCTTTGCTATTTACATGATGTTTCTTATGAAATTCTGAGGCTTCTAGCACACTTCCAATTAATAAACGATCAATCTCATCATTGCCTTGTGCTAGTGGGCCAGGCAGACCCGTATGGGATCTGATATGTGTAATATACATAGGATTACTTCTGTTTCTGATAGTTTCCTGTAATTGTAAAAACAGAGAAGTTAATTCTGTATTATCAGGAACAAATTCTGCAGTCTCAATATGTAACACGACTCTCTCTGCATACTGAGAATCAGTAACTATATTAAGAGGTTCTGTAAAATCCTTAAGTACCATGAGAATTGCATATAATTCTGCCTTCTGTACAGATGTATATGGACTTTGAACTACTTTACTTACCTCACCTGCTTTATAACCTGCCTTACCTGATTTGTTGGCATCAGTGTAGAAGGTAAGAACTCCAGAAATGGGAGTTTGTCTTACAATACGTGGAAGAATCCAGACTGTCTTTTTTATGAATTTAATTCTGTCAGTTTTGGGATAGTTGTTGCTAATTGTTCCCAAAAAGTCAGTAAGAGCTATTTGCCAATATTCATTATCTTTCCATAAGGAAGAAATTTCTTCATTAGTTAAAGGTACTATAATTTCTGCTGGATCTTTTCCAGTCAGCTGGCGAAGTCTTAATTTACCCTTTAAAATCAAATCAGAAATCTTTTCTATATATGTCTTTAACTTTTTATTCTGTTTATGTGGCAGAAATATCCATTCCAATATAGTGTCTTCCCTCTGCATCAGAATTCCAGAAGGGTATTCTCTGGATGGCAAGATAACCAGAATACAGTCTAAATTAAGGTTTATCCGATCTACATGTGCATTCAATATTCTGTTTTCTACCCATTGTAACTCTTTTTCTGCCTCATCAGATAATATTCTAGGACTGTTTAGG
The DNA here is from genome assembly GCF_003668045.3 of Cricetulus griseus. Lineage (NCBI taxonomy): Eukaryota > Metazoa > Chordata > Mammalia > Rodentia > Cricetidae > Cricetulus > Cricetulus griseus. Next base: position 350,492,153 of record NC_048595.1, read on the forward strand.
TCCTTATCACCTTTAAGGGCCATTTTTAAATGCTTTAAGTCATGTCCTTCTACACCAATAATTGTCTGTAATTGAGAAATTTCCCCTAATAATTTCTGAAGAGAATTAAGAGTTTGATACCGATCTCTCCTAATTTGTACCTTTTGAGGTCTGATTCTCTGTAAGTCTATCTTGTAACCTAAATAGTTAATAGAATTTCCTCTTTGTATCTTTTCTGGTGCAATCTGTAATCCCCAACGAGGCAGAACTTCCTTCACCATTTCAAACATACGTTCCAAAGTTTCCTTATTAGAATCTGATAAAAGAATATCATCCATGTAATGATAAACAAGGGATTGTGAAAATTTCTTCCGAATTATTCCCAAAGGTTGCTGTACAAAGTGTTGACACAAAGTAGGGCTATTTAGCATTCCTTGTGGCAAAACCCTCCATTGATATCTCCTAACTGGCCGTGAATTATTAAGAGTTGGTACAGTAAATGCAAATTTTTCTCTATCATTTTCCTGTAACGGTATTGTGAAAAAACAGTCTTTTAGATCAATGACTATGATAGGCCATCCTTTAGGTATTAAGGAAGGTAATGGCATTCCAGGTTGCAGAGAGCCCATTGGTTGAATTACCTTATTTATAGCTCTCAGGTCTGTCAGCATTCTCCACTTACCTGACTTCTTTTTGATGACAAAGACAGGAGAATTCCAAGGACTGGTAGATTCCTCTATGTGTCCAGCATCTAGCTGTTCCTGTACTAACTTTTCTAAAGCCTCTAGCTTCTCAGAGGTCATAGGCCATTGTCCTACCCAAACTGGTTCATCTGTAAGCCACTTCAATGGCAGGGCCTTTGGCTCCTCTGAAGGTCCATCATTTGTACCTAGTTTCTGTACAGCGTGGATGGTTGGTAACCGTTTTCCATAGCGTCTTACCAGATCTTTTTCATAATTTGTATCTGACACTGGAGGAATATTAATCTGAGAATTCCATTGCTGTAAGAGATCACGACCCCAGAGATTTATAGCTATATCTGCCACATATGGTTTCAGTATCCCTTTCTATCCTTCCGGTCCAATGCAGACCACTGAGTTAACACTCTGTCAAACTCTAGATAGAGTTCCAATTCCTAAAAATTGTACATTTGCCTCTCTAAGAGGCCATTTCTGAGGCCAAGACTTTTGAGTAATAATAGTTACATCCGCCCCAGTGTCCACTAAGCCAGAAATAACTTTATTATTAATTTTAACTTTTAACTGAGGCCTTTTATCATTAATAGAAGCTTGCCAAAATATGCGTTTCTCATTTTGTCCATTCACACTTGATTCTTCATCACTATTCAAACTACCATCTAGAGCAATATCTTTTTTCACAATATGCAAAGAACTGTCTATTGTTCCTGTGAGAGATTGTCTTCCACTGCTATTGGGAATGACCTGACCTTTCTCGATGTGGGGGCCTTCTTGAGGCCCCCCTCGGGGTTTCCCGACCTTAAGGGGTTTCCTTGTATGTCCCTGGTCGATCTACATTCATTGGTCCAGTGTCTGCCCTTACCACATCTTCTACACAATCCAGAAGGCAGTGGCCTTCCATATGAGGCATTGTTAGAATTCATTTGTCTACAATTTCTCTTAGTATGTCCCATTTTACCACAGTTGAAACATCTAGGTTCCTGGAGCCTTCGTGGTCTCCAGGGGAAGGCTCTTCCTACCCAAGGTTCTGGTTCATAGTAGTAGTAACCTCTAGCCTCTTGGTATCTATGTTGACCTCTGTAAGGTGCTTCTCCTTGCCAAGCCCTTACATCCTCACCTCTAGACCTTTTAATTTCCTGTTGCCGTTTTAAACCTTTGGAGATGGCTTCTCCTACCCAAGCTCCAGTATCTTGCACATTATAGTCAATGTTGGCTGCATACAAACCCATTCTTCTAGCGGAGCTGATCTGATCTTTAAAGGCAAAAGTATTCTTTTGCATATAGGGTTTGCATTTTCATAAGCTATTGTATATATAATTGATTGTCTTGTTTCTGGATCTGTTACCTGTAATTCTACTGCCCTAGTTAACCTTTGTAAGAAGTCCTGGAACTGTTCTGTAGGTCCCTGTTCTATTCTGGTATAAGCTTCTAGACGTTCTCCTGGCTCACGAACCTTATCCCAGGCATTTAATGCTGCTTTCCTGCAAAGAGACAGTATATCGTCATCATATTCAGCCTGAACCTGTGGGTCAGCATAAATACCCTGACCAAGAAGCTTATCTAGAGGCGCTTCAAAACCTTCCTTTATGCCCTGACGTTCAAGGAGCTTTGCCTCTTCCCTTACCAATGCCTTCCACTGGATTTGGCATGAATTCTCAAGTACAGCTGCTACCAATCGTTCCCAATCTGTGGGTGTCACCCTGTTAAAGGTTGCCCATGAATGTAATAGCTGTTTTACGTATGGGCTATGGAGACCATATGAGACAACTGATTCTTTAATATTCTTAAGATCCTTCGGCTGTATAGGTTGCCATTCATAAACCATTCGTCCATGAGGGTGTTTCTTAGAAGCTGGCTTTTCTACCATGGTAGCTGGGTACACTAATGGTGTACGAGTAACAACCTTAGAAGAATAGTCACGATACCTGGGTGGAGTAGGTGCCTGGGATTGGAGTGATTCTGCTTCTGAGGCATCCCACTGATCTTTAAGCCTAGCAATGATATCCTTTTGAAAAGTTTCAATCTCCTTAATCATAAAAGATTCTAAGCACGTTAGTGAATCTGTAAATTGCTCTAACTGCTCATCTACACGTTTTTCTAGGTCTTTCATACGATCATCCTTAGACAGCATCTGGATGGCATGGAAACTGCCTTCTAGGTATTGGAGTCTAGATTCCAGGTCATGATTTGCTGATTTTGAGTCCTCAGCAATCGACCGTATGGACCTATGTAATCTGTCAGCCCTGTACTGTAAATTATCTTCCAAACATTCAAATCTAGACTCAAACTTCTGATCTGCTACCTTGGATGCTTCAATGACTGATTGAATGGCATTGTCCAATTCTTCAACCCTATGCTGGGTATTTTGCACCGTTGCATCTAGTTGATGAGTAACATTGCCTATCTGAGTTTCTAGCTGGCTACAGATATTCTTTAGCTGGTCATGGTCTTCTGACAGCCTAGCCTCTAAGGCCTCAGACATGGAGGATCTCTCTGTGTTTATCTTATCATAAATACGCTGTATCTCATCAGACAGCTCTGTCTTTAGTGTATTGGACACAGAGCCAAGCTTATCATCCAATTTCTGTTCCACTTGCTGCACAATTGTGGTCTGACCTAATCGTAAAGCTGTTATTTCCTGCAAGCAGGTGGTGAGGTTATCCTTATCCCTATTCCTGTGTCCTCTGGCTAGTAATACTATTTGTACCAGCAAGCTAACTGCCATTATGGCATATAGGCCAGTAATTGGCACATTAACATCCTCCTCAAACAGTGAATTCACGTAATAAGCAAAAATATTACCAATTTTAGCAAATGATAAATATTCCGCCATAATTTTACCTGATTTCTACTCCAGATGCAGTAAATATATTTGATCAGCAGGTAGCACAGGCGTTCAGTTATTCCGAGGCATTTGGCAGCAGTCGGTCAGCGGTGGAGAGAGGTCACAAAAGCAGCTGCGCTTATCTTAGAGAGTATACGGCCTTGCGGCTACAACCACTGAAACAGATTCGGGCTTTCCTGCAGGCCAGGGAAAGCCACAGCTGAAAGCGGAGGCCTACCTGGACTCTAGGCAGCTAGAAACTGTCTCTGAGCTGGGTGGATGGTTCTGAGCATCTCAGCAGCAGTGGGTCGGCTGCTAGCCGGGAACGCCTGTGGAGAGTGGGTGCTTTCCGGGCCTAGGCGGCAGGCCCGATGGAACCCACAGCCTGTCCCAAATGGGGTGTGGGTTTCCAATATCCCGCTTCTGACACCAGATATAGTAAGAAATTACCAATACGGAGTCAGGTAGAAATATAAGGGTATTTAATAGGGAAAAGCCTTACTTACAGAGCGAACCAGCCAGCCGGTGGTAGTCTGTACAGCAAGAAGCAAAGAGAAACCGAAACCGAAAACGCAGTCCCCCTACTCACTCTGACCACGCCCTCACAAGCCCTCAGGTACTCTTGTAGCCAGCCCCTAAGAAGGCGTGGCTACAGCTTCCCCTACAGTAGGCAATTACATTCCTTGCTTTTTCCCCACTTAAGGGGGTAGCATGTATCACTCCAGAACAGGTATCCACAGATACATGCACATATTTTAATATCCCAAGTTCAGGAATATGAGTAACTTCCATTTGCCATAACTTAAGTGGAGTCAATCCTCTAGGATTTACTCCCCAAGCTGGAGGATGTAGGAAAGTAACACAATCCTTGTAAGCCTTAACTATATCATGAGCTGAAGCACGGGATATACCAAAGTGGCATTGCAAAGTTTTAGAATTAACATGGAATTAAGAATGAAATTGTTAAGCTCTATCCAATGGAAGGGAGGCGAATGCAAACTGCATTCTGGTACATTTATCCATTAAATCATTCTTTTTACTAATTGCTCCAGGAAGACCAGTATGCACTTTAATATGATGAATATAAAAGTGTTGTGAGCGCTTCCAAATAATTTTTTGTAGCTGGTTCACATAATTTTGAATGGGACTATTTACCTTTATTTTTCCAGCGACTTCTAAATCCTTTACTAGATTAACCACATAATTAGAATCTGAGATCAAATTGAAGGCCTCAGGGACCCTTTTAAACATTTCAAGAACTATTTGGAATTCCATTATTTGAGGTGATCCCGGTATAAATTAACAAACAACTGGGGGCCCTCTCCTCAATTACATAAGCACCACATCCAGTCTTGGATCCATCTGTAAAAATATTTACAGCACCCTTAATAGGTTCTTTACAAGTCACTCTTGGGAAAATTACTGGGTGCTCTTTAAAGAAATTTAACATAGGATGTTAGGATAATGACTATCTATATCCCCATCAAAGCTGCACTTTAAAATTGCCCACTCATCCAAAGATGTGAATAAAACTTTTATTTGAGCAGCAGAATAAGGAGTAACGAGCACATCAGGTTGACATCCAAAATACTGTAATTAATATCACCTAATAATTTTTGAAAATCATTTAAAGTTTGTAATGTATCTAATCTAAGTGTTATTTTTTGTGGCACAACACAATCTTTATTTATCTTAGCTCCTAGTTAATAACACTACCCTGCTGGACCTTTTCTGGGGCTATGTATAATCCCTTCCTCTCCAAGGTCTTTAGCAAATCTCTATATGCTAAGTGCAGCAATTTCAACTCCTTACTAGCTAACAGAATGTCATCCATATAGTGGACACATCTCACAGCAGGGCATTTCTCTCTAATAGGAGCAATAACATAACATACAAAACTATTCTCTTCAGGATTGTCCTCTTCCGATATCATTGAGCTCTCCTCCTTCAACTGTTCTAACACCTCCTGCCCCTTCTCAATAGCTCTGCAACATCTCTGATCTTCCAAACAACAGCGAACAAGCCTCCAAATTGGTCTTGTCCCGGGCTTCACTGTCCCCTGCCCCCATGCAAAGTCTAGGTCTTTCCCAAGCTTATCCCAGCAGCTGGTGGTTAAATTACCAGAATCAGCAAACCAGAGGGCTACCACATCAACCTCTTGTATAAATCTCTCTAAAGTATTTTTCTTTAATTTCAATCCCTTCGACCGTAACAGCTCTTGAGGAGCAATGAAAATTGGTTGTGATGTTGCAGTTCCCATACTTTCACTTTTGGTTACCTCTACTTTGTCCGAATCCCGGAACTTTGTTGCTCCTCACCAGAGACCTTATTGCCTTTTTACCCAGGGCCTTATAGCTCCTTACCCGGAGACCTTATTGCCTCTTTACCTGGTTCCTTAGCTTGGTCCCAACTTACCTGGGACTTACCAGTCGACTGCCCTGACCGCAGGAAGTTCTGAGCCGTTCACCTGCAGAGGTTCCCTGTATGGGCCACTACTTGTCGAGTCTATCTTGACCAGCAAGAGAAACACAAACACGACTCTCCTTCAGCAGTTTATTCAGGAATCTTGTACATTAACTTCTTCCCTCTCCCAGCCCCCGAAAGCCCTTAAGTAGATGCTCAGTGCCCAATCATCTCATGCCATCTGGCAATCCCGGATAGGCCACAGAAGGAGGAAGCACGCCAGATGCCTCAAGCACTTCCAAATAAGGCTTGTTTACAGCTAAGCTCAAACTACCTGACATCCAGCCAGGTGCCATCTTAGGGCTGTGGCTCCCCACACACTATGATCAAGTAGGCTTCATCCCAGGGATGCAAGGATGGTTCAACATATGAAAATACATCAATGTAATCCACTATGTTAACAAACTGAAAAAGAAAAGGCACATGATCATCTCACTAGATGCTGAAAAAGGCTTTGACAAAATCCAACATCCCTTCATGATAAAGATCTTGGGGAGAACAGGAATAACAGGAACATATCTAAACATGATAAACACAATATAGACCAAACCAACAGCCAACATCAAACTAAATGGAGAGAAACTCAAAGCGATTACTCTAAAATCAGGAACAAGAAAGGGTTATCCAGTCTCTCAATATCTCTTCAATATTGTACTTGAAGTTCTAGACAGAAAAGAAAATGAGATCAAATAATTCAAATAGGAAAGAAAGAAGCCAATCTTTCACTATTTGCAGATGATATGATCATCTACATAAGTGACCCAAAAAACTCTACCAGGTAACTCTTACAGCTGAGAAACACCTTCAGCAAAGTAGCAGGATGCAAAATTAACTCAATAAAATCAGTAGCCCTACTATATACAAATAATAAATTCAATGAGAAAGAAATCAGGGAAACACCACCCTTCACAATATCCACAAGCAACATAAAATATCTTGGGGTAACACTAACCAAAAAAGTGAAAGACCTGTACAATAAGAACTTGGAGTCTTTAAAGAAAGACTTTAAAGAAGATACCATAAAACGGAAAGATCGCCCATGCTCTTGGATAGGCAGAATCAACATAGTTAAAATGGCAATCCTGCCAAAAGTAATCTACAGACTCAACACAATCCTTATCAGCATCCCAGCAGAGTTCTTCCAGACCTTTAAAGAAATATACTCAATTTTTTATGGAAAAAAAAAGGATACCCAAAACAACTGTGTACAATAAAGGGTCTTCTGGAGGCATCACCATCTCTGTCTAAAAGCTCTATTATATAGCCCTAGTTCTGAAAACAGCATATTATTGACACAAAAATAGACAGATAGACCAATGGAATCGAATTGAAAACCCTGATATTAACCCCCACACCTTCAACCACCTTTTTCTTGACAAAGGTGCTAAATGTATACAATGGAAGAAATGTAGCATCTTCAACAAATCGTGCTGGCACAAGTGGATTTGGACATTCACAAGATTGCAGATAGATCCATTCTGTCACCATGCACAAAAATTAAGCACGAATGGTCAAATATCTCAACATAAATCCAGCCACACTGAATCTTCTAGAAGAGAAATGAGAGATACCCTTGAACGAATTTGCACAGGAGACTGCTTCCTGTACATTATACCAGTAGCACAGACATTGAGATCTGAAATTAATTAATGGGTCCTCTTGAAACTGAGAAGCTTCTGTATGGCAAAGGACACAGTCAGTAAGACAAAATGTCAGACCACGTAGTGGGAAAGATATTCACCAATCCCACATCTGACAAAGGGATGATTTCCAAAATACACAATGAAGTCAAGAAGCTAGACACCAAAATACCAAACAATGAGAATAAAAATTGGGGTGAAGTACTAAATAGAGAATTCTCAACAGAGGAATATGAAATGGCTGAAAGACACTTAAGAAAGTGCTCAAAATCCTTTGCCATTAGAGAAATGCAACTCAAAACAACTCTGAGATACCATCTTACACAGGCCAGAATGCCTAAAATCAAAAACACCAATGACAATCCATGCTGGAAAGGATGTGGAGAAAAGGAATACTCCTGTATTGCTGGTGGAAGTGCAAACTTGTAAGACCACTTTGGAAATTATTATGGCAGTTGCTCATAAAAATGGCAATCAGTCTACCCCAATATCCAGCGATGCATCTCTTGGGTATATACCCAAATAATCCATGTCCATACAAAAAGGGCATATGTTCAACCATGTTCATAGCAGCATTGTTTGTAATAGCCGGAAGCTGGAAGCAACCTTGATGCCCCTCAACTGAAGAATGGATAGAGAAAATGTAGTACATTTATACAATGTAGAAAAAAGCAATGGAATATTGAAATTTGCAGGAAAATGGATGGAACTAGAGGAAACCATCCTGAGTGTGGTAAACTAATGACAAAAAGAAAAACATGGTATGTACTCACTCATATATAAATTTTAGACATAGAGCAAAGGATTACCAGCCTTCAATCCTCTTCTCCAAAGAAACTAGGAAACAAGAATGACTGTAAGGGAAAAATGCATGGAACCCAGGAATGGGAAGGGGAAGAAAATCCTGAGCTAATTGGGAGCATGACTGTAGGGGAGGAGCTGCCAGAATGAGAGGAGGAAAAGAGGAGAGGAGAGGAGGAGCAGAAATATTGAGTTTGGGGAAGAATAGAGGAGAGCAGGATGAGAGATACCATATTAGAGGGAGCCATTATAGGTCCGAGGAGAGATCTGGCACTAGGGAGATTTCCAGAGACCTACAAGGATGACAGGAACTGACAATGTAGGCAATGGTGGAGAGGATAACCTAAATGCCCTTCCCCTATAATGAGACTGTTGACTACTTTATATGCCATCCTAGAGCCCTCCTCCAGTGGCTGATGGAAGCAGAAGCAGACTCCCACAGATATACATTGAACTGAACTCTAGAACTTAGTTGCAGAGAGGGAGGAATGAAGATCAATGGGGTTGGAACCAGGCTGGTGAAACCCACAGAAACACCTGGCCTGAACAAGGGGAAGCACATGGACCCCAGACTGCTTTCTTGGCGGCCAGTACAGGATGATCCAGACCCCTGAACATGGATGTCAATCAGGAGGCCTCAGCACTCTAGGGGGCCCCTGGTAGTGGATTAATATTTTTCCCTGTTGTAAAAAGGGACTTTGAGAGCCCATCCCATGTGAAGAGAAACACTCTAGGCCTGGACACATGGGGGAGGCCTGAACCCAGCCCAAGATCATGTGGTGGACTTTGGGGAACCCCTGTTAATGGTCCTACCCTGCCTGTTGAGTGGAGGATGAATGGGGTGGGTAGTATGTGGGGATAGGGGGGAGTTCTGGGGGGAGAGGAGGGAGAGAGAGAAGGGATTGACATGTGAAGCAAGCTTGTTCCTAATTTGAACTAATAAAAAAATTTAAAAGAAAATAATCACCTAGCATTCATCAATGGCCACAGAGGACTCTCTTAACTACTCCTAGTTTCAGCAGATTCAGTAGACTACAAGTTTTACTAGGGTAGAATTTTATCTAAGGAATTCTCTGTTAGTGATTTATGATTTTTAAGTGTGTGTTTAGCACATCTTTATAATATGAATGATTTTACTTAATGTTTTTCTTATTTAATTTTTACTGGAAATTTTAAGAATATAGAGACAATATATTTCCCTTGTTTTCTAATTCTCTTGATTCTAGTAACCTCTGTTATTTATTTACTTTATTGTATTGCCCAAAGCCTGTCATATATTTTTAAAGGAGATCTAGTTTTCCTTAGATTATGTGTGTGTTTGTGTGACTATATATAGGTATATGAACATATATGTGACCATCCCCAGAAGCCATAAGAGAATTGTAGATCTCCTGGATCTGAGATTCCAGGTGACTATGAGCTGTAACACTGCTGCTAGTATCTTTGAACTCTGATTCCCTGTATGAAAAGCAATTCCTCTTAATGGCCTGCTGCATCTTTCTAGCCTTTTCAGATTTTTAAAATTTTTTAGCTTTTGTTATCCATTAATATAATTTTTTGTATTCATATTTACTATTTTGATTGTCTTCTGAAGGAAAAATGAGCAATTAAAATCCTTAATAACACAGTGTGGAATGCTTATGAATATGTTAATTACACCTTAAGTATTATATATTTGTCCTGTGCCCTTTAATTATCCTGGGTTATATGCCATCCCTTAGCTTACTGGTTTCACATTAAATTCTCATTATATTTGACAAACTTCCCATGTTGTTAGTGTTCTAGTTGGCAGTATGAACCTGGGAAAGCAAGGCATTAAAAATGAGGCAGACTAAATTCTCATGCAATATCCAACTTTATTCAGAGCATGAGACAATTTATATTCAGAAGGTTAAATGGGGTCCCTTGAGTAAAACAAATGATCATAAGAACAAGCCCCATGTGTCAAAAAGCATGTTTTTCTAAAAATGCCTATAAACAAATAACCAGTTGTAATGAAGGAAGTAAAGTCACTCCTATTTGCTATACCTGGGAGAAACATAAAAAAAGCACATTCCAAGAATAATTATGTGTTTCTTAAAGAAACTGGGGTCACAAGATATTTGTCTTATTTGCTTGGAATTTTCTTTGAGGGCTCAGAATTCTCACACAATTTCGGTCTTGGACTGTGTTCTGATACCACGTCAGAACAGAAGCTTGACTGGTCTACTTTGGGAACTGGTTGGGTTGACAAATCCTTGGCAGCATCACAATTACCTAAAATTTTCTAGTTTTAGATTCCCGAACATTCCTCAGCTGTGTTTGTCTGCTCTGCATCTCATTCATTCTCCTTCCTGCCACAAGTATCTTGTCCCGCATGCACTTCCCTTGGGGATAACATAAATTTGGGTGAGAGGCCTGTTAAGCAGATCCTTTAGAAGAAACTACTGGTGTTGTGTTCTATTGAAACAGCCATTCACAAGCTAAGGCTAAGACAGGAGATGATACCTACAAAAAAATACCTGAACACAGGGAAAGAGTACTGGAAATTTACAAAGAGACATTTCAAAGCAGAAATCACTAACTCTACATAGCCTCTACATTATGCTACATTAGTTTTCCATTGTGTCCTCATCCTTTCTGGCAAGCAAGTTATTGTTTTCTTCATTCAACATTCTGTCATCATGCTATATCTGAAGAACCCCTAGTATGTGTCTTTCTGCAGTGTCAAAAGTTTTTAAAAAATAACAACTATTTATTTTAGTAGTAATATTTTATCATTTACTTAACCTACCTTAGTGGCCTGGCTGAGGTGAGTGAAGACATTTTTATTCAAATTTTAATTACTAATATTAATTCTCATATCACTTCTCAGAAAATAAGTATTTAATTTATTAATCATGCTTGTTGTGTTCTGACCTGACAGATGGCAGAGCTCCTGGTCCACTCAGAGGCTGCAGTGATACTTCTGCCTGAAAACGGAGATAAAATCTGCCTTAAAATACAACCTCCTAGTGTATCAATATGACATTAAAGAAATCTTAGAGAATGGCACCAAAATGCATTAGTGCCACATTAAAGAATAAAAATAGGCACTTCTTACAGTAATGAGCTGAAAAAGAGTGAACATATATTTGAATTTTCCTCTTCTGTCCCCATGTCTTTCATCTGTGCAAGTGTGTGCCTATTGCCCCTTGGTGTGTGTATGTGTGACCAGTCCTTGCTTATTTTTTTTTAATTTTTTTTTAAATTTAGAAACAATCTTATTTTATATATCAATCTCAGTACCCTCTCCCTCCCATCTTCCCATGCCCCCCTTGGACTCTTCCCCAGGAAGAGTGAGGCCTTCCATGGGGGATCATCAAAGTCTGTCACATCCTTTTGGGGAGGGCCTAGGCTTTCCCAGGGATCTAGGCTGAGGGAGTATCCTTCCATGGCGAATGGGTTTCCAAAGCCCATTTGTGCACTAGGTATAAATACTGTTTCCACTGTTGGACATCCCAAAGAAAGCCCAGGCCTCCTAACTGACACCCACATTCAGAAGGCTTGGTTCAGTCCTATGCTGGTTTCCCAGCTATGAGTGTGGGGTCCATATGCCCCTACTTGGTCAGTTCATCTGTTTCTGTGGGTTTCTCCAGCATGATCTTGACCTCTTTGCTCATCTCTCCTCCTTCTTTACAACTGGATTCCAGGGATTTGACACAATGCTTAGCTGTGAATGTCTGCTTCTGTTTCCATCAGCTAGTGAGAGATGGCTCTAGGGTGGCATTTCATTGTTCAGTAGTTATTGACAAGCAAATAAATCATGGTAGAGGAAATGATGAAGAATTCTTTATAGAGTTTTGTCGTGAAATACGTACTTTAGTGATCATAACTGACCCCGAATAGCAACCAAAACCACAAATTGATATCATTATGGATCTATATACACATTCAATTTCCAACATTTACAGTATATGTTTGTTTAAAGTTGCTTTCAGTTTGTTGGTAAGCTTCACCAAATAATAACACAAACAAGAACAAGAACAACACTCACACACACAGAGAGAAACACACACACACCTCATATACTCTTCTGAATCAGGAACATGGAGTAGTGCATCACTTAAGATTAAAACTTACCGTAGGTTGTAAAATTTGATTATACAGGAAGTCCAAATAATAGTAATTGTGGTTGCATTGCTTACTGAAATGTGGGATGAATTTAAACAAGCTGAGTATACAGTAGGATAACAGGTTATGTAAACAGTCTTAAATGACCTCAAGGCTTAGTATTAATTTTATAGCAAAGCCTGGGAAAAGATCTGTCTGCTTGAAGCAGGAGTCAGTTTCAAAGATGTATCATCACATTCTAGGAAAATTCAAATGCTAAAATCCATTATTCTATAAAATGTTTAATATAAAGAGAAATGCATAGCCTGATCTTAACATATGTGGAATTAGTTTTTCCTAAACTGGTAATTGAATATAAATATTCTAACACTGAGTTGCAAATGTTTTACACTAAATAAATATGGTGGCTAATCTTTGAAGTGAATTCAATTTAGGAGTTATCCTTACTAAATTTTAACTAAATGGAAGAAATTAATTTTTGAGAAAAGAAGTCAGGTAGAGAGTTACAAGGGCTTGAGAGATTTCCACAGTTACACAAAGCACTACTGGCTCGATGCTAAAATGTACAAATCATGTCATTTTTATAAGTCGTCATTCACAATACCTTCGGGTCAGATTGGATTTTTCCTGTTTAACCAGCAAATGATATGTGTAAATTAAAGTATGTGTGATACATGTCATGTTTGGCACTGTTACTGTGTGTGAATGTGTGAGTGTGTGTGTGTGTGTGTGTGTGTGTGTGTGTGTGTGTGTGTGTGTGTGAAACTGTGACAAAATATATGCAAATACAGTGATTACTTTGATACTATATACTGTAACTTAGGAATACACAGACAGTAATGGAAACACAATAGTTTTATTAAGGAATCTAACAGGATAAGTTCATCTATGTCTACCACAATATAATCATAAAAATTGTAGCAATCCCCATCTTTAATATAATTTATTGTGTATTAACTGACAAACATTTGAATAATTATTTTCCTCCCTAATTATCATAATAATATTAATATTACTAGATGTCAGGTTTACAAGGCTAAATAATGTATTTTATAGTTTTAGTGGCTTATATGTCATTTTAAAGTGTTTTTGTCCAACCCTAACAAAATATGATAGATTTATTCTGCTTTGAACTATTTACTAGATGTCTCTGAGGCATAGTTAAAGATGCAGAATGTGCAATAGATGTATAAATGATTTGTTTACATTATGCTATATAAATGATTTGTTTGCTTAATGACTTGGAAATTATTTGTGTATTATGGTAGCTCATACTCTTGTCATCATCATATTACTATAATAAACAAAATCTCTACGATTCAGTTTTGTAAGTTCTCCAAATCAAATACAGATCCAAATATTTTTATATTAATATCAATTATATCAAATTATTATCTTATGACATTTTTAAAGTATTTTTATTTTAATTGGAAAGGAAATTATTTTACCTGTCAATCCCAGGTCCCTTTCCCTCCCCTCCTTCCCTGCCCTCCCCCCCAACTAACAACCTATCTATCCCATACCCTTTCTGCTCCCCAGGGAGGGTGAGGCCTTCCTTCGGGGGTGTTAAAAGTCTGTCATATTCTTTTGGATAGGGCCTAGGCCAACCCTCTGTGTCTAGGCTCAGGGAGTATCCCTCCATGTCTGATGGGCTCCCAAATTTCATTCCTAGGCTATGGATAAGTAATGATCCACTACAAGAGGCCCATATATTTCCTAGGTCTCCTCACTGACACCCACGTTCAAGGCATCTGGATCAGTCCCATTCTGGTTTCCCAGGTATCAGTCTGGGGACCAAAAGCTCTCCCTTGTTCACGTCAGCTGTTTTTGTGGGTTTCACCAGCCTGGTATGGACCCCTTTCCCCATCAGTCCTCCTTCTCTGCAACTGGATTTCAGTTCAATTCAAGGTTTAGCTTTGGGTGTCTGCTTCTACTTCCACCAGCTGCTATATGAAGGCTATATGATGACATATGAAATAGTCATCAATCTCATTATCAGGAGAGGGCATTTAAGGTAGCCTCTCCTCTGTTACTTAGATTGTTTGTTGGTGTCATCTTTGTAGCTCTCCAGATATTTCCCTAGTACCTGATTTTGGTGCTGAATTTCTCACTATCTTTTTCTGCAGAAAATGATAAGATATGCTGACATTATAAAGTAATACATAAGATATATCCATACTTTACTAAGATAAAAAATGGGTTTTCCCAACAGATTATTTAAATCATAAAATATCATAAATTAAGTAACACATCTTTGGTGTCTCAATTACTATTCACTGAGGCATTATCCTGGCATTGGAATTTATACTAAGCCTATATTCCATAATATTTTTGTACCTATGTATAGCTTTGAAACTTTAGTATTTAGGAATAAGATTTTACACAGATTCAATTTCTGAAAATTTCTAGTTTTACTGATAATTTTGTGCTTAAATATGATGGATAATTGGATAGCTATGTATACAGTATGTCTTATATTAAGTATTTGATTTTTAACTAACTTATGAATTTACCACACCTACAAGACAGTTAACTCTCTATGTCAAGGATTGCTCAATCTTAACTCATAAGACTTTAGTTACTCTTTTTGCTTGCTATTACTTACCAATCAGTGTGAAATCATTTCTCCTAAATTAATTATTGAGTGAATAAAGATTCTATTTTAATTTCCTCAGGAAAGGCTGAGTGTGGGCCTGTGATGGCTCTACATTATTTGTAAGGTCCTACATCATTCTCCACTGAGAGTCAATCAACTCTGGATCCCACTTGTGTAGTTCTTGGTTATAATGTGTTGTTCTATAGGAGGAAATTATGTTAGAAGTTCAAATTACTTAGATGGAGCCCCAGTAAATGCCTGAAGGAAGTTCACAAACAGCAGTAAGTCTCATCAAAGTTACCAAGGGTCACAAGAGGGAGCAGCTTTTGCAATTCACATTTAGATGTGATGTCATTCTGCTGTTACATTTCATATGCAAGTCACAGGGGACAAGATTAAACGCAATCAGCACAAATGGGATATACAGAGCATCATGCCAAGAGACACAGCATTAGGAATTATTTCAATGTTACTTCCTTTTACCTTTATTTGTAATATATGTGCAAAATAACTGTTCTAGCTTGAATCCTCATCAACACTGTATAATAAGTCAACTTTTCCTTAGTTACTCCAGTACAATGAACATTGATTCATAACTTGCCAATGGATAATTCAATATATCACTGTATGTTTTAACTTTATTTACTAATGTATTTATATTGCTTTGGTATTTCAAATATTTTAAAAATTGTATTTGTATTATAAAAGCTTGTTATCTTTGTGTTTTAATTTATTAAATTAAATTGTCTTATATTAGTATAATAAAATCTAAAGTTATTTGTGTTTGTATGTATTTTTCTATAATTTTAACACAGATTCATTTTCATTCATGTGGCAATGATCCATTATTTGATATTTATGAATAATTACAGGAAATATTCACCAATTCTATTGAACCTACAGTCTCACTTGTATTGTAGCCTCACTCTTCCTTTGTAATAGAGCTGAAGACCATTTCAACGTTTTGTTGATATGCTACAATATTAACTTATACTTTAGAATGTAGATGTGATGTTATACAAACATCAAACTAACAAAGATCTATAATATTTTTAATACCCAGTCATATTCTGGCAGGAAATAAGCCTTGAAAATACCTAGAGAAAATGAAGACCACATTCTTTTTTGATGCATAAAAATATGTATTTATTGAAAAGTAAGAGGGAAGTGCATATTTCTTAGATACATATCTAATTTTCATTAATAATGCTAACTTAACATGTTAACCATAAATAACTTCAGCTATCAGTTGCCACGAGCTGCTTTGTAACCAGTTTATTAGTGATGCACATTTTTGAGAGATTGTCTCCATGCCCAGATTAGACTGCCTAGAACTTGCTATGTACCCTAGCCTGGCCTCAAACTCATGATACTCCTGCTTCTGTCTACCCAGTTCTGTGATTACAAGTGTGAAACTTGACTCCTTGCCTGGTATTTTATTTATTCATTTATTTTTCTCTTTCTTATTCTTTATACATAATACCAGGTTTATAATTTCCTTCATATATACTTTCAGAGACCACTAACCAGGAGTCCAGGCAGTTTCTGTGATTTCTGTTATTGCAATTGATTTCATTTATACTCAATCATTTCCCCACCATTTGGAGGGCAACAATCTTGGGAAGACCGCATTCTTAACCAATGATAAGTCACAGAAACAGACAGCCTGTCAACAGCTACTGTCAATATTGACACATGCAAAGGAATGCTTTTTACTCCCTAGATTAATATTTTAGCTATGAAGCAACATACATCACAGAAGCAAATAGAATTAGGACCAGAGCTGGGCGTTCATGGCACATGCCTTTAATCGCAGCACTAGGGAGGCAGAGGCAGAGGCAGAGGCAGAGGCAGAGGCAAAGGCAGAGGCTGGCAGATCTCTGTGAGTTCAAGGCCAGCCTAGTCTCCAGAGCAAGTGCCAGGATAGGCTCCAAAGCTACACATAGTAACCCTGTCTCAAAAAAAAAAAGAAAGAAAGAAATAGGACCAGAAAACACCATATAATTAAGTGCATCTCTAAGAGATTAGTTCATTAAAGAAGCTAGGAAATTATAGAGTTGTGTTATACATAGCATCTCTTCTATATAATGCTCAAAGTTGACTAGAATTCCACTGTACACAGATTAGGAAAAGTAAATGTCATAGGGTGACTGTTGATATAAAACATGTACGATTAACAATTTTGTGTAATGTAATCACAAAGCCAGAAAGGATTTTCAATTAACTTTAATATAAAGTAAAAGAGATCATGAACCTGAAAGAGAACAATGGAATGCATCAGAAGGAGGAGATGGAGAAATAGGAAGGGGAAATTGTGTAGTCATATTTTAATTTAAAAAAGTCACAGAATACCTATGATGTTTTTAAGCATATACTTTGCAAGGAGAGTTTTGAATACTTTGTAGAGGAAGTATAACTTATATGGAAGTGTATATGAAGAAGTAAAATTTTTAAAATGTCAATGTTATCAGTCATGAAAGTGTTAATTCCTTCACTATTGCACAAAAGATCTCCCTAGAGTCCTTCATTCAATTTCAAGTATTTAATCAAATGAGAAAATGGAAAGTGTTAATCAAATGGGAATACTCTAGGCAGGTTTTCCCACCGAGGATGCTCCCATGGTCCTATTGACAAAGTTAATGAGATTTGGATACTTGGGTATAAAAACCTCTCATTATGAGTAGAAAATGTGTCAGACCTCTGAAGGATTTCAGTGCATATTTGCCAAAATCAATGGTGGTAATAGATAAAGGGCTTCATCCTCTGTTCTACATTATCAGGTTTTTTCTAAAGATAGCTTATTAAACCAAAGCATGTTGTTGTAGATATACACTTGTGTGTTCATGTACTCATGGAGAGAATTATCTCTCTAGGGCCAACTTTTCATTCCAAGTGACATTAATAAGGTTCTGTTTGAAATGACAATGTGTCATTTAAACAAAGAATGGAAAAAAGTGAGTCAAGGTCACAGGTATCCAAGTCTACAGCTTGTTTTTTGTAGAGTACAGAATTTGTTTTTAAATTATACCCATTTGAATGTCACATTTTAGTTTAGATGTTTTGCAGCTTCTTAATATGAAATGATAAGTAATATTAATTTGATAATGGAAATATGACCTAGAAATTGTTACTGTCTGTTTTCCTTGCTAAATAATATCACCTGTCTGTTTATGAAAGAAAGAAAGAAAGAAAGAAAGAAAGAAAGAAAGAAAGAAAGAAAGAAAGAGAGAGAGAGAGAGAGATAAGGGGAGAAAGAAAGAAAGAAAGAAAGAAAGAAAGAAAGAAAGAAAGAAAGAAAGAAAGAAAGAAAGGGAGGGGAGGGAGGGAGGGAGGGAGGGAGGGAGGAAGGAAGGAAGGAAGGAAGGAAGGAAGGAAGGAAGGAAGAAAGGAAGGAAGGGTTACAAAATGGAACAACATTGTGCAAAAAATAGTTTGAACTTATATTAGATACAATTTCAGAGAAATGCATTGTAAAGCAAAAATATTGGAGACTTTTGAAGTGATACACCAATTTATGAAATTAGCATGAAGAAAAGTTTTAATTTTATGCAAGACTTTCAAGAATATGAAAAAATGGACATATTCAGTCTTTTACAGTGTTCCTGCAAGTCAGCAAAATAACACCAATAAGAAATTTAATTTTGAGTATATGCCAAAACATAAATGAAATATTAGTAATTTAATTATGACATAGTACTTAAATGAAAATGAAATAGGAAAAATGAGGTTTATTCCAGTAATATACTGTAATCCAACTCTATTAGAATTATTTGATATTTTGTTTTTTGTGTTACATAGGTTTTGTTCTGGTCAATAAAAGCTAGAATTACAAAGGAGAAAAATGTACTTTAAGACTCATTGAGAGACTTGCATAGGACATTGAGAACTAACATTCTATTATTAAAACAAAACACTTAGAAATACAAGCAAGAAATGGCACATTGATCTAAATGCTTATGCCAGGGACCAAAGTTAAAATTTGCAAGTGTTGTTCTTCATAAAAACCTAAATGATGACATTTAGAATATTACCTCTTATGAATATTACCTTTTTGGAGCTAACAACCACAAATGATTTTATTAAATCTAAATTCTTAATTTCATATTATTTTAAAATTTAAAATATTCAAGTTGCTGATTGCATAATGTTGCTACAATTTTTTCAGACTTATTCTACTAACTGGTTCTGCCAAAATGTTAGTAAAGAGTGCAAATATTAACGCATGTCAGAAGTCACCTTTTTGCATATCTGATCTTAATAAAACAGTCAAATGGACTGTTGGAGCTCTGCCTGGTGCTTGGCAGTGGATTTCTGCATCTGCTTCAATCAGTTACTAGATGAAGGGTCTGTTATGATAGTTAGGATAGTTGCCAATCTAATTAAAGGAGAAGGCCAGTGCAGGCACCCTCTCCATTATTGCTAGAAGTTGTACCTGGTGTCGTTCTTGTGTATTCTTGGGAATTTCCCTAGCATCAGGTTTCTCCCTAACCTCACAATGGCTATCTAGCAACATGTCTCTTTCATTTCTCTTTGACTCCATTAGATGAACAAGGGTGGTCAACATCATGGTGGGGAAACCCGTAGAGATAGCTGACCTGAGGACATGAGAGCTCAAGCACACTGGACCTACATCTGGGGAGCCTGCATGAGACCTAGCTAGACACCCTGCATGTGGATGACAATTATGTAGCTTGATCTACAGGAAAGGCCCCTGGCAGTGGGACCAGAATCTATCCCTGGTGCATGAGCTGGCTTTTTGGAACCCATTCTCTATGGTGGGATGCCTTTCTAATCCTTTATGCATTGGGAAAAGGCTTTGTCCTGGCTCAACTTAATGTGCCAGGCTTCGTTGACTCCACATGGCAGGCCTTACCCTTTCTGAGGAGTGGATGGGGGGTAGGTTGGGTAGGTGTTGGAGGGGGGAGTGTAGGAGGGAAGGGAAGGTAAACTGTACTTGGTACGCAAAATAAATTAAAAACTGAAAATAAAACACAGTTGAAATACTCTGAAAAAAGTTATAGGTGTCAGAAAAGAAAAAGAAAATATTAGTAGTAAATATTTTGCTCAGATCCTTAATTGGCAGGGGTTCCTTCAGGTCTTGTCTTATAATTGTCATGTTACCTCTAGCTGGCCAGCATCACTCCTCTCCAGAGCTCTCACCCCATGAGTGTTTACCTACTCTCGCGTTCAGAGTTCTATTTCTTTCTTCATTGATTCAGTGTCTCCCACAAGCAAGCCTTTCTCCTTTTTTGTTTTTGGGCAAGTTTAATATTCCCACAAGCAGTCTGCTGACTTCCTGTGCTGCCTGCCTGCTTTGCCCAACTTATTTCCCAGGACACCAATTACTGGTGTTGTCTGTGTTCTGTTTACATAGTTCCATAGGTTTTGGCCAATATTTTTTCCTCATAATCCCTGTGATTGTTACTGGTGATTTGCCTGAATGCAAGGTCTTTCAGATACTGCATTCTCATAGATATTCCTGTGCTACTAGCACATCTGTTCTAAGTAGCAAATATTCAAACTAGAAGATATGAACCCAATGTTAAAAGGCATAATCAAATAGAATAAGAGAACAGACAGCAATAATGGACAGAAAGGTACAATAAAAATTGGAATCATTTGTAAACTACTAGTACAGGAAAATTGTATTTGTCCTTAAGAATGCTTATTTTGAAAAACAAACTGTTAATACAAATGTGATAAATATTAAATATAGTGAGATTACAGTAGTTTTAGATAAATGTATTAGGGTGTGTATTAAATTATATATACACATCAGATATTGAATGGTTCTAACTTCCTCATATGTTTCTTCTGTGTAAATTCCATGATTTATAAATAATTTTCTGTTCTGAAATGCAGCAACATGTGAATAAGTAAAACATTCTGAAATTTTAAATAAAGGAAATTTGTATATGAATTAGACAATTTTAAAAACAAAAACAAAAACAAAACAAGAATGAAGCCTAATCTCATATTCTACTGAATGAAATAAACAATATCATAATCACCATCAAAAATATCAAGAAAGTTCCTCAGAAGTTAGAAATAATATCGAAAATCCACTGGGTGGACAGACAAATCAATCAAAATCAGACCTCAAAGAAATATGTATGCTCCATGTGCACTAACTCTATTGTTTTCAGTATACAAAGTATGGAAATAACCCAAATGGTCAAGAACCTATAGCTTCAATTTTTAAAATGTAATATTATTGAGAATAAAAAATTTCAAAATCCTAATGTTTGTGACACTATCTGTGATGACATTGCTTTAATTGAAATATAAGTCACAAAAGAAAGAGGTCCACATATGTTTCAGAGAACAGCTGCACAACTTATAGCCTATCATTTGCAATAAGATATTGATAGTTAATAAATATTGAGAAAAGAGATATCATGTTAAATATTC
The DNA here is from genome assembly GCF_003668045.3 of Cricetulus griseus. Lineage (NCBI taxonomy): Eukaryota > Metazoa > Chordata > Mammalia > Rodentia > Cricetidae > Cricetulus > Cricetulus griseus. The sequence goes on from NC_048595.1 coordinate 350,513,657, forward strand.
TTAATATGTACACAAATATGCACATTATAAAACACACACCTATACACATCGAAACAAAACAAAGCAGTGTGAAAGGGGTCATAATGAACATTTTTAAATGGTGTATGATCTTACTGTATGGATAATGGTTATAGTAACATGAGTATCAGGTATAGCAGCACTATATATATATATATATATCATAACTGAAATGTGTAACTGAATTTGTTTATATTATTATATATGTATATAATATATATAGTATTTCTTATTTTTGTGTTTTACTTTAAGTGAGTTTACTATCTGACCATTTCATACAAGCTATTAATTACATTTAAATTTGTGACTAATATAGCATTATACACTCATTTCTTCACAGTATAACTTAAGCTTCTGCAAACATAAAACATTTAGAGCAGGAATAAATGTAAATGGATGATGAAACAATATAAAAGAAACTACCTTTTCCTTTATGCTGATAGAAAAATTAATTCGATAGAGTAACCCACTGGCTTGGAAAAACAGTGCAATTAACATGCAAGAGATCAGAAGCTAACTTAGTGCCCAGACAACAGATTTAGAAGCAAGCATTCCTGGAGGCTATGAAAGCAAAACTGTTTGAATAGAGAAATTTCAAACCAACAAGATGCCCTTCCTTCAGAGTAATGAAAGGAACTTCCACAGACAACAGTAGCATCATTTCTGATTCATTCAGTGTCTAGAAAGAATTCGGCCAGCAGATGAAGGAATACAGTATCCAGCATTCAAGGGCAGACTCTCCTTTGTTGGATGGTCTTATCAGGAAGAGTAGAAGGGACAACACAGCCATGTCCAATTAAAAGAAAATCTCATTTCAGAGGTAATGATCTTTCAATCTAAGCACATTTCAATCTCCCCTGAATTGCCAAATTTTTGCACTGCTCCATTAGATGGTATTTCTCTCATTTACCTTGATTATAGCTGCTTTCTTGTAAGGCTCTAATTTTCACTGGAACTCCTAAGGTAGCTCTAGAAGAAAGTTGATGCAGTTTAAACAAAATACACCTTTTGTTCAGCCAAATTCTCTTATTACATCAAATACAGGGAGTTATCTGACCACAATATCATGTTTTAGGTATTTTATCAGCCACATATTTAGGGTATATGGTTCTTTCTCATCAGTTAAGCTAGAACTAGATGAACACGGATTATTGATATGAATAAGAACAGGGAAAGTACAAAGTACATGTTAAAAATCACAGAAATGAAACAAGTCTTAAGAAGACTCACATTTAGAGTATCTTCCTTCTGTGAGTCTATTTGATAACTCATTTCAGCGTTTTAAAAATAAGATAAGTCATCACTACCTTGTATCTCTTCACAAGAAGAAATTGTCTCTCAAGTAAAAATCATATAGAAATTCACATATAAAATAATATACGATGTGAGATCTGATACGTTTTCAAAATCATTAATTTATTTCTCAAAAGCAGAGCTCTTGTTTGATTCAAGCTGTAGTTACTAACTCAAATTTGTTGAAACTGTAAATAGCATTCACACAAAGCTCTATAAAGAATAAAATGCATGCTATTGTGAGTTTACATTTTTATTGCTTTTATGGGAACTCAGAGCCCTGTGTTTGCCAGGCAAGTTCTTTACTTCTGCAGTGTATCACAAGCACTAACGAGGAACCTTTAATGGAAATTCATTGAAAAGATTATATTTTCTCATCATCATATGGATTTTTCACTTTTATGTTCATCATTTATCAATTGGTTTCCTTCTTGCATCTTTGAATGAGCAATAAAGAAAACATATTCTCATCATATTGTAAGCCAATAAAGATAGGCATTTTAATAATTTCTTTGATGAATACACACTGAACAGTGGCTATATATATAAATACATAATCCAGACACTGAAATTATTGGATATAAAATGAAATCTTACTATTATGATATTTTTCTCTAGCCACTTTTATAATGGAAGATACCTTTTTCTTTATACTATGTGAATAGTTATTCCAAGATAATGCATGAAAATGGAAAGGAAGCTTGGCAGACATTCAACGATGTAAATATTTGTAGAGAAAAAGGTATAAGGAAATATACTGTGCTGGTAAGAGCTGACCAGTTTCCAAATGAAGACAGATCAAGGGCTGGCACATTGAAAGCATGGCATATCCTGGGGTTTCCTGTAATTCATGTCCATTGATGGCTTCTAAATTAATGAAGATCATTCTAGCTGACTAGATTACAGAAGAGTGGTGTCAACAGCCCGAGGAGGCTTGCCAAACAGCACCGCACATGAAGTACAAAATGCTTTTGGCATTTGTAGTTCCTTAGCCAATATAGCCATTATAGGGGAAATTTATGGGAAGCATACATAGGACCTAAGCAACATATCCCTGAGGTAGGAATAACTGGTTTCTGGGTAAGGAAGAGTAATGTGATTCTTTTAGTAGGAAAGCACATCCTGGAGTAATGTGATAGATCCAAGTGCTTTCTTGGGTAAAGGGATAAAGCAATAACTGTAAAATATGTTCCTTACCCTAATGCAGAATACTTGAATTCCATCTCAGATTTATAAACTGGTACTTTTTGCTGAAATTCAAAAATTGGATCAAGATCTTTATAGTAAGTATACTAATATATTAAATCAATTCAATGTTTGATAATTTCAGGTAGCAGTACATAAAAGCTTTAGCAATACAATTCCAACCTGTGTGTCTGCTGATCAAGTTCACTGTACACAGTCCAATTGATCTCTGCGACTATTGTATTTTTATATCAACCAAGATGTTTGTATGTCTCTTTCTTCAATCCCTTCCTCTCCCTGTCTCAGATAATTCTGATATAACTGCTTTGCAACATAAAATGATGTTGAGGTTTTAAGTACATTCTCTTGACAATGTTTAGTCTGTAACAAATATAACAGGGTCCAAAGAGAAAGAGAAAAGGGAACATTTTTTGTCATTCAAGTCTGAAATGATTGTCTGAGGGTTAACACTGGCCTAAAAGACTATGGGTGATACTTTCGTAGTCTGAGTTATCTTACATTGACAGAAATGTCTTGCAAAATGCAGTTTATTTGTGCTAAAACAGTATCATTTCTGAGAACAAAATCAGGTTACATGTACATATGTTTCCATCTGTGTGTAACAGAAAGCAATTGGATGATTGCTGTCTAAGGATTATTTTCCAGAGTTAATCTTTCATTAGATTTAAATATTCATCAAGTAGTAAGAGAAATTAGTAAAGAAGAGGACGGCAGGAATTTTCTTAGATAAATGTGTTTATTGAGCCAAGGATATCTATTTACATTCTTTCTCATTAACATTTTTAAAATTCTATTTTCATTATGTGTGTGTGTAACACTCATGCCTGGGCTCCCTTTTGTAGTCAGAGTCAGTTTTTTCCTCCTATTATGAGTCCTAGGTATGTAACACAAATCATCAGGTTTGCATAGCAAGCACTTTTACCCAATGACTATAGATGACACAAGGTGAGTATTTTGCCTTCTGTGTTTAAACACCTAAATAGAGAAATTCATGGAAATGCAATGAATTTACCTCATCCATATTTATTGTTGAGACAAGGTGAGAGAAGGAGGTAACAATAATTGTACTACAAAGGATTTTTAAGGATACTATTGGTAGTCTACTATCAATATCATAATCGTTAAATTTAAATTTATTTAATTTTTATAGAAAACTCAACATTAATACTCAAAAGTACTAGCTTTGTAATTACAGAATACCTTGAGGAACACTTGTCTAAAAGGGCCTGAACATAATTTGAGGGAAACAGTAAAATAATGTTGATATTTACCTCAGTTAATTAATATTGAGCAAAAATTTGACAGCAGCATCCTAATTGATCAACTGCTACACACAAGTCTATACTGATGATATGCTTGACCTAAAATATGAAAGAAATAATGCTAAAACATTTTCTTCATTGGTGTGTATCTATTATAAGAAATAATTATTTGCTAACTAAAATAAATTGTATTAATCAGACATACATTTAATGTCAAGTTTAAAATCCTGGCTATATTTGGGATTATATCCAATTTAATTCCTTTGAATGGGGGTTCTGTAAAGAAAAGTCATCAAAGATAATATTAATGAAGGGATAGAAGGTAAATTGTATGATTAAATATTCTGGATCTTTCAGGCAGGATAAAAGTTATTAGAACAGTAGAGGGCAAAAATAATAACAGATTAGCTTTGAGAGAATAGAGTAGAAATAAACCACAAAAATATTTTATTAGAAACTCAATTTTCTTCTAACAAAATTTAATTCTGTAGCGAATTTAATTCAGTTACACCATGACCTGTATATATCATCTATAAATGTGTTATATCACACTTATCTTGTTCGACAAAAGAGGTTACTCATTATCCCTATCTTCAGAGATTATCAGAACAGAAAACATATTTGCTTTTATTGCTTGGCTTCAGTTTCTAATTCTGCTGTCCAATTTTTTTTCAAGTTCAAATGAGAGCTGAAGAGATGGTTCTGACATTCAATGCTCAGGTCACAACCAAAAATATAATTTCAAAGAAGAAGCACTGCCTATCTCTTGATAATAGTGATTTCTTGAGGGGTGGGTCTTGTGAGACTGTTTAAAATCTAGAATACTTTTATTTTGCAGGGCAAGGTGCAATGAATACTCGCATTTGGATGACTCTAACATGTAGTATTCTGTAACAGGAACATTATGAATGGGCAAAATCTGTGAAAATAGAGGATAAACAGAGAAAAAACTTTACTGGTGATATGAAAACAAAGATTGTGAATCAATGGAGAAAAAGAAAGAAAATTACAGTTTAGGTCTGAGTGCATGTGGTAAATTTGTGAAAGTGTGGCTTAATGGATGACTGTGTATTAACATGTTCCTCTACTAAAATAAACCATTGTATATTTTAATAGCAATGTGTTGTCTCAATAATATATTTATATATATATATATATAATATATATATATGTGTGTGTGTGTGTGTGTGTGTGTGTCTATTGTAGTGTGTACTGTGTGGGGGGATGTAGTGTCTCATATATCATATTATTCATGGAAATATTTTTAAAAGAACAGTCAATAGACTGTTAACATTGACAATGGAGAACATAAACTCCTGGAGAGCAGCAGGAGTGCTAGGAATAGAGAGAAAATAGAGTGATATTATTGAACAAATGCTTAACTGTGTTAAGATAAAGGTCACAAGAAAAAGAAAAATACTAAGTTACTTGACAGATTATGAGCCAAGTATGAGAAATAAAATAAAAAAGCACATCGGATGTGTTCAATTAACTCAGTTTTATAAGTGCAGAGTATGATTTTAGCCCTTAACATATATACAAAAAAGTAAAATTCTAATATATTCACCACTTTTAAACAGAGGAAGATGGCTATGGATTCTTAATTGATACGCATTTATAGAGAATAAACAATTTAAATGTACTAAATATAAAATTTTTCCCTTTAATTTATTATAACATATTAAAATAGTAAAAATCATACCAATTTTTGCACATAAAATTTTGCAATATGAACATGTCCCTTCTTCTACAACGTAAAATATTGCAGGGAAGTGTATTAACACAGTAAACAAACAACTCAAACTAGCTAGAAAGTCCATTCAATGGACTAAATTCCCCCAAATCCATCTTCCCCAAGAGAATATCAACAGTGAAGACTGCTGAAAATCTCCCTATATGAGTCAAGTCGGAGAGAAGAAAATCACCTCAGGCAAGTTCAGCAGCCTAAAAGTAGGCTCCAGCAGGTCTCATAGAAGAGATGAATATAAGCTGAGTGACAGAAAGAGGTTCAGACCAGCTGGTCTACCTGGAAACACCACTCTGAAAACTCTTGAGTTATATGTAGGCTGTACAAAAAGCTCCAGGTTTCCAACTTTGGTAAACTCACACAGATGCTGGGGTCAGCTTTCGCAATGCAGCTGTGTCTAAGTTATTTCTGCCTCATAAGTAACCTCTCACCCACATTCCTGTCGTAACCCAAAGAAAACTCATTGGTTTACCAAAGGTAGACATTGGTTGTTTCTGTGCTTTGGTTTGTTTTATGTTCTATGCTCTCTCTGAGATGGGGAGTTGTGTGTGTGTGTGTGTGTGTGTGTGTGTGTGTGTGTGTGTGTGTGTGTGTGTGCCTGTGTGTGTAATGTCATTCCATGAAAATTGTTTTCCACAGCAACTGACAGTGAATCAATATATTTTTAATGTTTATGTTTACAGAATACACAAAAATAACATGAGTAGACTAAAATAGTTTCTAACAAGAAGCATTACAAGTGTGCAGAGTTCCTAATTGGGAACCAAAATAAAGGTTGGAATTATATTGATTGGAAAATAAAACAACTGTTTGCAACACAATCAATATTTAATATTTTCTGTAATTGTGCTTAAAGTAACTGTGGTCATTATTTTCCTTTACAAAAAATATGAATGAAATATGGGTCATGACTGTATTTCCCACATAATGATGTTCGTTTCCCCCACTGTGAAAATTATGTGCATATAAGTGCATTTATAAATAATGAGCTTTTGTGAAATGTAGCCTATAGAATAATTTAATCAATGCTTGAAATATAAGGAAATTTCAAGACAGCTAGTCACAATATATACTAAGGTTTACTTTCATCTCCTTAGTTTATCTCTTAAAATCAATCACTTAAGTATATATTTGTATGTTTATAAAAGTATAAATCTCCTCCCTGTTAGTAATTGCTTACCAAAATAACAGAGGGACTCTAGGGATGGATCAGTAGATGAGTACTCTGGCTGCTTTCTGTTTTTGTTTTTACAGAGGACCAGAGTAAGGTTCCCATCATCTATGTTAAGAGATTTAAAGCTATCTATACCTCTAGCTCTTGGAACTCCAGTCCCTTCTTCTGTCCTACACAGGAACTCACTTGCAGGTGCACATACATACATGTAGACACACATACACATATACCTACATAATGAAAAATAACATTAATGTGAATTTAACTGAAGTAAAAAATTTAGTTGAATAAATAACATTAATATATTAACACAGAAGTCTCCATGCATACTGATTAAATAATATCTGTGGAGAAATGTAAAATCTGTAACTTCCATAAAGTCATGGATACACAGTATGTCCCTCTAATTACCAAGCATATTTTAAATGAAATTTAGAAATGGTTAAATTATGAATTTCTCTCTGTCATCAGTTTTATAAAACCAAAAGTGAGCATACTGAAATACATGCAAAAATATTTTCTTTATAATTGTTCAGAGTCAACTCCCAGAATGTCTATCTAAACAAGATCTGAGCAATGACAACATGAAAAGAAACCTAGTGCAGAAGAAGAAAATACCTATTGGAGTTTCACCCCTTGAGAGTTTCACCCCTAATGTCTGCAGAGAGAGATATTAAACCTTTCTGGTACATGAGGCTAATTATTGGCTATCAGATACAAAGTGGGCCAGCTTAAAATCATGACAAAACACAAAAGGATAATTAGCAAAAAGTGTTTATAGTTATTGTGCATATATAGGTGCCTGGGAGAGGTAGGAAGGAGCAGAAAGTTATGGATTTATAATTTACTAAAATATAATAAATGAAAAAGCTGGATAAAAAAACTAAAGAGTAAGTCTGAGCCACTAGTAAACTCTGTATAAGTCTTTAAGAAGGAAACACTGTGAAGCACTGACTTATTTCCATCTAGTACAGTTTAATTTCAAGATAGAAATGAAAACATCCTGGCTGAGTCAGGCAAAGCTTCTTAGTTGTGATAATTCACTTGGGATTTTTCCATTTAAGTAAAGCTTGCAGCTTTCTTATCTTTTAAAAGAGTTTTAATCATTAGTGCTGATATATACATATATTTATTTTTAAATGACCAAAAATACAAAGTCTAAATTATAGGCTTTCCAGTGAGTTCCCAATTAGGAAGTCAAACCTGATCAGCTAATTATGAAAGAGAATGTAATTGTTCAAAGATACAAATGTATTATTTAGAACATGTTTAGTCCATAGTTTAGCTATGTTTCACTTTTATGCTATATGACATATACATTAATAAAGACAATATAACTACCTTGTCTTTTTTTTTGTCTTACTTTTCAGTAAGATAAGTAAATCCACACTTTTTGTATGCCCATGTGTTTGTGATCCATTTTTCAATTAGGTGACAAGTATTCAGAGATGCAAGTCATTATGAAGAACGTGACAACTAATGACCTTTTTCCACTTAAGGAAAGCTTTCACTGCTTCCTGCAGTGAAACTAAATAAATAAATAAATAAATAAATAAATCTGACAATGCTGAGTCAACATCTAAAGAAAAATTGTCATCCCACCTAAGCAGAAAAGTTGGAATATTTGAAAAAAAAAAGAAATCTGAGTGGTGGCCATATGCTAAAACACAACTTTCGGGAACAACCTTGTTTATAGCTGGTATTTCAAATACAAGCCCAAATCATGGAGACTAACCTCTTCAATCTCCCCTTAAATACAACAGTCACCAGGTAATCTTCTGTGTTATAAAACTCTGTGCCTTGAGAATAAGTGCCTTATCCAGCATTTGCATTCCAAAACAATCACAAAATGTCTCCTCTTGTGTGTAATTTTCTCTCACACACAGGTCAGGGACCTCTTTCACTGTCTTGAATGTAACTGAGCCCCTTTATTGGTTGTCTAGTGCAGAGTGGTCAGACTTGAAACCATATATGAACATAATGAACTCAACTGAATTTGTATATACATAAGTGCATCTGGATATAAGTGCATCCATATGAGCATTTGTAACAAGAATAAGCAAAGAAAAAGAGGCTGTAAACTTGAGAGTGTTATACTTTTGTTTAAAAAGAAGAAAAGAGAAATTGCTGAGACAGACATATTGACTATAAGTTTATTATAAAGGCCCGGTAGAATGGGGAGACTAAGAAGAGGAACAGGGTAATGGCTGACCGCCATGGCCGGTCGCCATAGAGAGAGAGAGCAGGGAACAGAGAGACAGGGGACCACACAGAGAGAGAGAGAGACAGGCAGAGAGAGAGAGAAAGAGAGAGAGGAGTAAAGGGGCAGGAGCCTATCTTTTAAAGGGGTCCTCTGCACCTGTGTGCAGACTTCTTTCCCATGGAACCTTGGGATGACCAGGGTATTGCCTGAGTGGATTCCACCAGGTAACAGGGGCAGGCCAGCATAATGCCTGAACCTTTCATTCCCACCTCTACTTATTATTTTAAAAAGGTGGGGTGTTTAGACATGGCAGGTTAAGGAATAAGGGCGTCGAATTCTTAAGACTGCTTCCTGCTGACGTGGGGGGCGTTGACCATCTTTGGGGGACCCGAGAAGGTTGGGGTGCTGCCACGTCCTGGGGAAGCTGGTTGTTTCATTGTAGTCCAGGCTGTATGCAACTCCCTGGTGCCTCTTAGACCTGGCAAGATGTTGACAGAGCAGAAGACAAGGTTGAGATTAGAAAAAAAATTTTTTCTTAGATCCTGTCACTTGAGGGGAAGATTGTAAGATGAGGGAGGGGTACCCGAGGTGTCCCAACATGAGTAAAGGGAATTTGGGACCGGGGAAAGGTTGAATATTACCTGGAGTGAACCTGACCTGTTTGGATCTGATTCGGCTCTCTGGAACTTACAAGAATCCTTAGAGTTTGTGGAAACATAAGTATTAGACACATTAGCAGCATATTTATGTTAGAAGCAACTTGGCTGAAAGTATTGCCATTTAAAAATAGATTTTCTTTGGACAATGAAAAGCATCTTAATCTTGACCTTGTAGTTATTATCCTATAGTGGTATTGTTGAACTTTATTATGAACAGTAGCATGAGAAATAGAGAAATCAGGAACATTTTTTATTCTTTTTAATGTCTCAACTCATTTTATCATCATTTAAGCCTTTATATCCTCAGGCCTTCGTAACTACATTCTCAGACCTTCATACATCTTAGACTTTCCTATCTTTACATAGATAAACCCTAAAATACCTGTTACTGGAATCTGTTTTGCTTTAAGCTGGCAAGACTATCAGTCGTCAAAAGCATCAGAGTTCTTGAGAAGGATAAGATTTTACCTGAATCAATGATTAAAGAATAACAGAGACTTGCCAGCAGGCTGCATGGACAGCCATCCCCAAGGTCCTCCATCCATAGTAGTGGGCTGCAGGACACCTGCCTTCTTGCTGATAACTTGTGACCTGTGGATTACAGACTTTGGGAAGACTCGCCTACCGTTGGCCCAAGCAATGCCGGGAAAGTCGATTCCGTTGTCCTCTTGTCCACGATCTGGAATACTTTGTACCAGTTGAGGTGAAGGGCAGGGTTGCTCAGTGACCAGCATTGTCACTGACTCGAGATGAAGCTTATTCAGTGCCCATCAGTCTTCTCGGAGGAAATGGGGTGGGACCAGCAACTGGCCTATCTCTCTGTTATAAAAAGCTTTTTAACAAAACATTTTAAATGCCATATTCTCTAGATCTCTGAGCATTTGAGGGCTGTCTGCTTAGGATCTTAGTAGTTAAGTTTGTCTTTAGTTAGAGAAAAATCCCTTTTTGTAATAAAAGCTGTACCTTTGTAAAAGGCTTACAGGATAGACTGAGTGGTATAAATATTTTGTTAGTTTGAAATAGACCTTTATGATTTTAAACTTTTACTATAATTTAAAGATACATAAGTTAAATTTAAGTTGTATAGACTTGGCTTATATTTTAAGTAAAGGTAGATTAGAACTTTATGACTTAAAATGTTGACCATCATTTAAAGATATATAGTAATTTAGAAATAGACATTTAGTATAGTTTAATTTAAGTTGCATATAGAGCTAGATAAGTTTAAAATTAAATTACAAGTACAGAGACAAGCAGCATTGGATAACAGTAAAGGGGAACTAGAATGCAATCTCTGATCCGTACATTGTAGCAAACAGACAGGAGATTTAAAGAGACAGGGTAGACTTAAACAGAGGGCCCTGGAAAGGCACAGTATTTAGTAAACAAGCCATGAACAACAGAGCCAGTGAAAGAAGAAAAAGACAAAAAATAAAAATAAAAAGCCAAAAGATCTGGCAGAAATCAAAAATCTGGCAGACAGGTTTGCTCAATAGGCCGCTGGAGCTGTGCGTGTCTACAGGTAGGTCATATGACCAAAACGGCAGCAACCTTAAGCCGCTTTTGTCTGTTTACCTGCTTGTTGGATGAAACCAGAAAGGTTCTTCTATGCATTTCCCATGGGTGAGGCAGGTGGAGAATCGGCAAAAAGCTCCTCTACGGATGCACGTCTGCCCGTGGGAGTTGCCAGGGGCCTGGCCCCGAAGGGGACACAGCTGTCCCGAAACCAAAAAAGGACCCAGCAGTCCGAACTGAAAAAAGCAAAAAAGCACCGCTCCTGGAGCGGGATCCCATGCCTGACCTTTAGGAAATGCACCCAACAAGTGAAAGAAATAAAAAGCAAGATGTCAGGTGGCAGTGCTTGCCGGTGGAAGTCATTGAACTGAGTGGGTAGGCCCATGCCAGGTCACCTGGTTATGACCAAGATGGCGGCCCCCGTAAGCACATTCTCATTCTCAATTGCCAGAAAAGTTTCAAACCAGCAAACAAACAAAACTCTCAGAGCATCTCAAGCAGACATTGCCAACCAAGAAGAAATAGTCAGAGAAAGAACAAACAGAACAATGAGGGACATTCCCAGGTGAAAGAAAGTTCCCACTGGGAGGCAGAACTCCGCTCATTTACCTATTCACTGCCAGTAACCGAAAGATCCCATAAAAATGTATTTCCTGTGGGCAAGGCCAAAAAATGCACAGATTACCCTGTCTGAGAGCACCTGGCCCGAAACCGAAAAATGAACCCAGATTGAACAGCGCTGGGTCTGCCCCATAGGAACGGTTTGGGTTTCTTACTGGATTGTAGCAAATAGGCAGATCAGTGAGTTCCAGAAATACTTAGTTGGAAAAGCCGCAAGTTGAGTTCCGGCATCTCAGGCTGTTGTAGGCAGGAGGGAGTGCCAGGAAAAGCAGAGATGGAAGTGGATTGTAAGGTTACCCTTAGCCTAACATGCGCCCGCCAGCAGGTCGCAGAAGGTATAAGGGCAGAGCCTTTCCACGTTGGGCGCCAAAATGTTATTGTTTTGTTAAAAAGAAGAAAAGAGAAATTGCGATAAGATTATAAGTTTATTATAAGGCAGAATGGGTAGACTAAGAAGAGGAACAGGGTAATGGCTGACCGCCATAGCCGGTCGCCATAGAGAGACAGAGCACACACAGAGAGAGAGAAACAGGGGGAGAGAGAGAGAGAGAGAGAGAGAGAGAGAGAGAGAGAGAGAGAGAGTAAAGGAGCAAAGAGAGAGAGAGCGGGAACAGACAGAGAGCGTAAAGGTGCAGGGGCCTATCTTTTAAAGGGGTCCTCTGCACCTGCGTGCAGACTTCTTTCCCATGGAACCTTGGGCTGACCAGGGTATTGCCTGAGTGGATTCCACCAGGTAACAGGGGCAGGCCAGCATAATGCGTGAACCTTTCATTCCCACCTCTACTTATTATTAAAAAAAGTGGGGTGTTTAGACATGGCAGGTTCCGTTTTGGTCATGTGACCTACCTGTAGGCACGCCCAGCTCCAATGTTCTTTGCCAGCAAACCTGTCTGTCAGCCAGATCTTTTTGCTTTTATTTTATTTTTGTCTTTTTCTTCTTATTTTATTTTTTGTCTTTTTCTTCTTTCACTGGCTCTGTTGTTCATGGCTTGTTTACTAAATACTGTGCCTTTCCAGGGTGCTCTGTTTAAATCTACTCTGTCCCTTTAAATCTCCTGTCTATTTGCTACAATGTATGGATCAGAGATTACATTCTGGTTCTCCTTTACTGTTGTCCAGTCCTGCTTATATTTGTACCTGTAATTTAACTTTATACTTATCTAGCTTATATACAATTTAAATTAAACTATACTAAGTCTCATATTTCTAAATTGCTATATATCTTTAAATGATGGTAAACATTTAAGGTCATAAAGGTATAATTTAGCTATACTTAAAATATAAGCCAAGTCTATACAACTTAAATTTAATTTATGTATCTTTAAATGATAGTAAAATTTAAAATCAAAAAGATCTATTTCAAATTAACAAAATATTTATACCACTCAGTTTATCCTATAAGCCATTTACAAAAGTACAGCTTTTATTACAAAAAGGATTTTTCTCTAACTAAAGGCAAACTTAACTGCTAAGATCCTAAGCAGACAGCCCTCAAATGCTCAGAGATCTAGAGAATATGGCATTTAAAATGTTTTGTTAAAAAGCTTTTTATAACAGAGAGATAGGCCAGCTGCTGGCCCCACCCCATTTCCTCCGAGAAGACTGATGAGCACTGAAGAAGATTCATCTCGAGTCAGTGACAATGCTGGTCACTGAGCAACCCTGCCCTTCACCTCAACTGGTACAAAGTATTCCAGACCATGGACAAGAGTACAACGGAATCGACTTTCCCGGCATTGCTTGGGCCAACAGTAGGCGAGTCTTCCCAAAGTCTGTAATCCACAGGTCACAAATTATCAGCAAGAAGGCAGGTGTCCTGCAGCCCACTACTATGGATGGAGGACCTTGGGGATGGCTGTCCATGCAGCCTGCTGGCAAGTCTCTGTTATTCTTTAATCATTGATTCAGGTGAAATCTTATCCTTCTCAAGAACTCTGATGCTTTTGACGAATGATAATCTTGCTAACTTAAAGCAAAACAGATTCCAGTAACAGGTATGAAAGTCTGAGAATGTAGTTATAAAGGCCTGAGGATAAAAAGGCTTAAATGATGATAAAATGATTTGAGACATTAAAAAGAATAAAAAATGTTCCTGATTTCTCTATTTCTCATGCTACTGTTCATAGTCTACAATACCACTATAGGATCATAACTACAAGGTCAAGGTTAAGATACTTTTCATTGTCAAAAAAAAACTGTCTCTTTTTAAAATGGTAATACTTTCAGCCAAGTTGCTTCTAACATGAATATGCTTCTAACATGTCTAATACTTATGTTTCCACAAACTCTAAGGATTCTTGTAAGTTCCAGCGAGCTGAATCAGATCCAAACAGGTCAGATTCACTCCAGGTAATATTCAACCTTTCCCCGGTCCCAAATTCCCTTCACTCATCTTGGGACTCCTTGGGAACCCCTCCCTCATCTTACAATCTTCCCCTCAAGTGACAGGACCTAAGAAAAAAATTTTTTTCTAAACTCAACCTTGTCTTCTGCTCTGTCAACATCTTGCCAGGTCTAAGAGGCACCAGGGAGTTGCATACAGCCTGGACTACAATGAAACAACCAGCTTCCCCAGGACGTGGCAACACCCTAACCTTCTCGGGTCCCCAAAAGATGGTCAACGCCCCCACGTCAGCAGGAAGCAGTCTTAAGAAGTCGACACCCTTATTCCTTAACCTGCCATGTCTAAACACCCCACCTTTTTTAAATAATAAGTAGAGGTGGGAATGAAAGGTTCAGGCATTATGCTGGCCTGCCCCTGTTACCTGGTGGAATCCACTCAGGCAATACCCTGGTCAGCCCAAGGTTCCATGGGAAAGAAGTCTGCACGCAGGTGCAGAGGACCCCTTTAAAAGATAGGCCCCTGCACCTTTACGCTCTCTCTGCCCCTTTACTCTCTCTCTCTCTCCCTCTCTCCCTCTCTCTCCCCCTGTCTCTCTCTCTCTCTGTCTGTGTGCTCCCCGTCTCTCTGTTCCCCACTCTCTCTCTCTATGGCGACCGGCCATGGCGGTCAGCCATTACCCTGTTCCTCTTCTTAGTCTCCCCATTCTGTCGGGCCTTATAATAAACTTATAGTCAATATGTCTGGCTCAGCAATTCCTCTTTTCTTCTTTTTAAACAAAACAATAACAGAGAGTACAGACAACATAGCAGGGATTGAGGGAAGATAGCTGGGGAGAAATCACAAATGAAAGAGAGGGGCAAAATTATGTAATTCTAGTTCAGTTAAAATTATATGTTTTAAAAAACCTGAAGATAGTTTTTTGAAGACTTATCACTTTAAGCTACTAATCATGTATATTAAAACTTTTAAAACAAGCTTGCAAAATGAGATCAAAAGATAGTAGAAATATGTAAGTTCTTCTAAAGTCTTCTTTCTATTTATATTCATTGCATATTAAGCCATAGGAAAAATAGAGAAAGAATAGAATTTTCTATATGAAAACAAAGAAATATGACATGTATTTTTTTTCAAAATAAATGTGACTTTATGGAGATTTCCATCTAAATTTATCTGTCTAGCCACCCATCATTATCATTATCTACTTTTGAAGTGGCAATTACTCCTAGCATATATTAATATTTAATTTCTTTAACAGTCTTCAGGTCCCAGAATAAATGTCATTCCCTGATACTGTATTTGTCCCTTAAAACACTTCCTCCCATAGTTATAGCAATTGTGGTGTGTTTTGTTCATATAAATTATGAGTGTAATGATCGATATAGTCATACATATAATATCTCTGTTTTTGAATCTACATGTCATCTAAAGAATAGACAATTTTGACTTTTACGCTTGAATTATTATCAATGTTCTTTCATCGTGGGAGTCAGCATTTGATTCAGGAAGAAATAAAAAATATTCCCGTTCCAACATCTATGGCAATTTATGATGCAAAACATATACAATAGCACAATATTTAGCATTAAAATGACCCCTTAAATGTAAATAGAAAATGATAAAATTATATTAAAAATATGTTATTCAAAGAATATTACTCAATAGCATACATTTTATTTAATCATAATTGCACATCATCGTTTGTATTTATTTTCTTTCCCAAACCATTTAAAAATTGCAAAGAAGGCATGAGGTGCTAAGTAATCAGGTAATATGTTGGAGCCCAGCCCCCATGGGGTCTCTAAGGGTTGTTTTACATCAAAACCACAGGTACCTCCTGTTTTCCTGACCTCACCCCACTGGGATTAATATCCTGTTGTGAACCCTTTGACATGGAGTTTTCAGCAAGATCTGGAAAGAAAGAGGACCCTGAGAGATCACTCTCAGAAGGCTGGAAAACAAGTAAGGAGTTGTGAGGGTGGATTGCAAAAGGTACTAGAAAATAGGTACCTCAACTCCTGAGAGAGTTGCATTGACAAAAGGTACTAGAAAATAGGTACCTCAACTCCTGAGAGAGTTGGATTGACAAAAGGTAGTAGAAAATAGGTACCTCAACTCCTAGGAGAGTTGAATTGTAAAGACACAGGAAAATAGATACCTCAACTCCAAAGAGAGTTGGATTATAAAGGCACTGGAAAAGGGGGAGCCTCAACTCCTGAGAGAATTGGATTGTAAAAGCACTGGAAAAGGGGTGCCTCAACTCCTGAGAGAGTAGGATTGGAAAGTTACTGGAAGGGGTGCCTCAACTCCTAAGAGTTTAAAGAGACAAGGTACTGGTAAGATTTAATTTTAATTTTGGATTAAAGAAATTCAGGAAATCCACCACTGAGGAATCTCTCCTCCAGAGGAACCCACCAGCATCCAGCTGACCCAGCAGCCCATGCTTTTGTCCACTAGAGCCTGCTCCGGGCTCTAGTTAGCCAGCAACGATGTGGTATGCACAGGCTGGCTGGAGAAATTGCCTCCTGAGAAAAAGTTGGGGCACTATGCTTGGAAGAACCCTGACCTTCAACAAACAAGAGTTCCAAAAGAGGTTTATGTTTGATATCATTAGCAATGAGCACATCTTCTACCTGGTGGCTGAGACAGAGGCTGACATGAATAGGTGGGACCAGAGCATCTGCCAGATCTACAGCTTCAATCAGACTAAAGAAAGCACTGATACCCTGAGAAAACTTTCTTCAGTCAGTCATAGTCTCCACTCTTCTCCAGCTGAATTCAGCAGCTCCAGTCATCACCTGCTCTGAGCAAGAAAGTCCTCAGCCCTTTCAGCTACCTGTGCCAAGACACATCCAGCCTGCCTTGTCCACCAGTGCACCTCAGGAGTATCAACACTTGCACCAATGCATAAAATGCAAGCAATGCCAGCTTCTTTCAGAGCACCGGACATGAGAGTGATACAGCCACACAAAAACTTGCCCAGGGCAATAGCCACTGTACAACAGTGTTATCAATGAGCTCCTTTTCAAGGCATCTGTCACCAAGTCTTTGTCCACTGTCAACCACACCTTTAACAACAGCTTTCTCAGTACTGCTGTTCCATCTCCAATACAGACTCCAGAAACAGTGAGGAGAACTATGTCCCTATGCAGAACCCAATGTCTTCATCCCCTGTATCCAGTGGCACTAACAGCCAAGCTCCAAAAAAGAGTACTGGCAATGTGAATTACATAACCCTGGACTTTCAGCTGGTCTCCCAGAGCCCTCATCACGAGCCATCCACATAATCTGTTGCATCGGATGAGAAAGGAGAATATGTCCAAATAGATAAAGAAAAGACCCAGGCCCTACAAAAGACCATACAGGAATGGACAAAGATGCAGCAGACCTCAGACCCTCCAAAGATTCCAAGCTATGGTAAGGATGGCCGTCCCTGACACCTCCTTTCCTTTGTGACTTTTGTTCAAAAGATGTAAGTATGTTCTGTATGTATGGTGTGGCCACTCATGTGTGTATGAAGTATGATTGTAAATGTGTGATTGTTAACAAAAGAATGCTATTGTGTTGTCTTTGAATCGTTTAATTGCTGGGGAAGGAGCAACAGTTGTTTTGTTTGTTTGTTTGTTTGCTTTTGTTTTTTGTTTTTTTGAGAAAGGGTTTCTCTGTGGCTTTTGGAGGCTGTCCTGGAACTAGCTCTTATAGACCAGGTTGGTCTCAAACTCACAGGGAGCAACAATTGTTAAAGTACAGGTTACTTGGGAGGGGAATTTCTGCTTTTGTTTCCATGGAGAGTGAAGAGCTGTGGATTTCTTCCAGACTGGTATGTTTTCATGGGGCAGGACCCCCTGAATCATTGACCCAGGTGATCTGAATATTTGTTTTCATTTAAATTTCATCAGTTAGAAATGGTAGTGGTAACAGTCAATCACTTTTAAAGGGAAAAAGGAGGAATATGATACAGAAATGATACTTTGTATTGGAATGGATCCTCATTTGTTGATACTTTCTATTGGAATGGATCTTCATTTGTTGTTACTAGTTAGGTTTGCTAGATATATAGATATTCTTCACACCATTCAAAGATCAATGGAATATATGGCATTTAAATGGTTTAGGGTTTTTCTTGACAGTGAGACACAACTGCTCCTGGCACACCAATTATATTTGAGAGGAAGATGGGCATCCAAAAACTCATTATAGAGTTTGACTTTGACATGGCAAGACCAGCCATTTGGGCAAGAAGCTACTCTTGCCTAAACTGTTTCCAATGCAGGACAGTTTAGAATTTCCTGCTTTGCTGAGAAGTCTGCAGACACATTGTGGCCTGTAGGCTAAAGATGGATACCCCAATGTTACCAAGAAACTTTGGATGACTAGAAAGCAAGGTATCTCTGTTAGTTCTAGAGTTTTTTTGTTTGTTTGTTTGTTTGTTTTGAGACGGTTTCTCTGTGGCTTTGGAGGCTGTCCTGGAACTAGCTCTTGTAGACAAGGCTGGTCTTGAACTCACAGAGATCCACCTGCCTCTGCCTCCTGAGTGCTGGGATTAAAGGCATGCACCACCAACGCCCGGCAGTTCTAGAGTTTATATAATATACTTCTATGGTCTTTGATGGAGTTGGAAGACAGATAGTTATAGTAACACACTAAGATAGAATGGTTGAATTCTTATAGTTCTTCCTTGATAACTGTTTTGTTATATATAAAGAAGGGGGAGATATTGGAACTCAGCCCCCATGAGGTCTCTAAGAGTTGTTTTTACAGCAAAACCACAGGTACCTCCTGCTTTCCTGACCTCACCTTACTGGGATCAATATCCTATTGTAAACCCTTTGACATGGAGGTTTTTATAAGTTTGTATATAAGGCTGCTCCACAATAAAGGTGAGAGACATTCTCTCAGAAAAGGACCAGGAGTCTTGTTGTTCATCCAAATCTCAGACTTAGTGGCCAAGAGAAGCCACAGTAATAAGCATGGCTGAAATCCCCCCTGCCACATTGTTAGAAAAAGGGGATGAGCAATTTCATCTGAGTTTGCAGGATTGTGAACTGAATCACTAAAGGCAAAGAAGGCTGATGTCTAGATCTAGAAGAAAACAAGAAAAGAAAACTCCTTCTTTTTGTGTTCTACTTTGGAATTGAAGATAGGTAAGTATGGGCCTGTTTCTGGCCTGCCTTTCATTGCCATTCTCAGAGCCACCTGAGACTATTTAATATATATATCACTTTTCAGTAACTCATACCATCATCTCTGCATTGACACATAAGACAATTATGTTCAGATTTTTGTCAGTCAAGTACTTTGTATATTAAAACATATTAAATTTCTACATAAAAACACAGGGTTAGGATATCCCCTAACATAATATGTGTGTCCTACATACAACTGAATGCAAATTGCTGTCTTCTCCTTTAGGATTGAAGTTTCTTGGTTACATTTATCTTTCCTTTTATACTATATGATGTTATAATATTGACAATACATAAATGATGCAAAAAGTTGGTATATTTGTCTGACATATAAGGACGCTAGAGGAAAAATATATACATGTATGCATATATCAATATCAACAAATAAGTACATATCCTCAATATGAAAAGGAGCAAATATTCATGACAGTCTTCAATTTTCTAAATCTATGGGATCAAGTAAAAATATAAACAGTCTTCTTTTCCTGTTTCCCATTCTGCATTTTCTACATCAAAAATATTTACTAGTAAATATCCCCAGCTTTAGAGAGTGGTAAATTGTATTGTATGTGTTGTTTGTGTGTGTGTTTCTGTGTTTGTGTACGTGTGTACATCTTTGTTCAGTCAGCGTCCAAATGTCTCACTCATCAAAATTCCAGTCTCGTTCCTTCCAATTTGCCATCTGTCCACCAAAACACAGGCAAGACTACATATTTCTATGTGACTTTTCCTGGGAAACGTGAACTGCTGCCTATTCACTGTAGGTAGGATACTAACTAGACTTAATGAATGATTCTATCCAAGTCGTTTTTTAAAAATCTTTTTTAAATTAGAAAAAATTATTTTACATGCCAATCCCAGGTCCCTCTCCCTCCCTTCCTCCCCTACCACCCCCAACTAATGCCCTACCCATCCCATACCCTTTAGGCTCCCAGGAAGGGTGAGGCCTTCCATAGGGAGTCTTCAAAGTCTGTCATACTCTTTGGGATAGTGCCTAGGCCAACTCCCTTGTGTATAGGATCAGGGAGTATCCCTCCATGTGGGGTGGGCTCCTAAAGTCCATTCCTTTGGTAGCGATAAATACTGATCCACTACAAGAGGCCCCATAGATTTCCAAGGTCTCCTCACTGACACCCACAGTCAGGGGGTCTGGATTAGTCCCAAGCTGGTTTCCCAGATATCAGTCTGGGGACCAATAATTTCCCCTTGTTCATCTCAGCTGTTTCTGTGAGTTTTACCAGCCTGGTGTGGACCCCTTTGCTCATCAGTCCACCTTCTCAGCATCTGGGTTTCAGTTCAGTTCAAGGTTTAGTTGTGGGTATCTGCTTCTACTTCCACCAGCTGCTGGATGAAGGCTATACAATGGCATATGAATTAATCATCAATCTCATTATCAGGAGAGGGCATTTAAGGTTGCCTCCACTCTGTTGCTTAGATTGTTAGTTGATGTCATCTTTGTAGTTCTCCAGACATTTCCTTAATGCCTGATTTCTCTTCAATTCCACTCTTAGGCATATACCCAAAAGAAACACATTCCTACAACAAGGGCATGTGTTCAAATATGTTCATAGCAGCATTAGTTGTAATATCCAGAACCTGGAAACAACCTAGATGCTCCTCAACTGAAGAGTGTAAAAATGTGTTACATTTACACAATGGAGTACTACTCAGCAGAAAAAAAAAAGGCAATGGAAACTTGAAATACGCAGGCAAATGGATGGAACTCAAAGAAACCATTCTGAGCGAGGTAACCCAGTCACAAAAAGACAGGCATTGTATCTACTCACTCATATGTGGATTTTAGACATAGAGTAAAGGATTGCCAGCCTGCATCCCAGGCTGCCAGAGCAGCTGGTAAACAAGGAGGACCTTAAGAGAGACATACAAGGTTCCCTGGAGAAGGGGAAAGGGACAAGATCTCCTGAGCAAATTGGGAGGATGGGAGCAAGGGGAAGAGAACTATGAGAATGAAAAGGGGAGAAGAGCAGGGGTCAGGGAGACATGGTGGGACAGGGAGGTTAAGTTGGGGTAAGAACAGAAGAGAGCAAGATAAGAGATAATATAATAGAGGGAGACATTATAAGTCTATTCAAGTCTTTTGCTGAACAAATTAATTGATTTGAGTTTCCTGTAGGAGCATAGGTAGCAAAAGGTTACTTACAAGAGAATGGGTGATCTGCATAACTGCATTGCCAAAAGCAACTCTCTAAACTGGGTGATTACTCACAAAATCTGTGTCTTCAAACTTACATGCACAATTTTTCAGAACCAACACCAGCAAAGAGTCTTTACTGCCTCAACAGCTGTTGGGTATTCATACAAACTCTGACACTCTGCAACACTACAACAGCACTATACTTTCTTCATTGCTGAGCCATATTTCTACTTCCAAGTGTGTCTTCATTAAAATAAGTTACAATCCTCCCCCTACTATAGAATGTTTCAATGGAAGAAGCACCTATTTCATTCTTTCATCCTGTCCCCTTTTTTTTCTGCACTTTCTTCTGGATTTTTCACTAAGCCTTAGACATGATGACACTGACTACTACTAGGTTATTTCATCACTACATCAAAGCCACAGCCACTTATTTTGAGCAATTTGGCCTGTTCCAAGTCTCTGAAGTAACTGCCATGCATTTCAATAAGGAAGCTCTCTTCACAAAGGAGGCTGAGAGCAATAGTGGGCCATAAATAGACCCATGCATTTCTGCACCTTCATGTAAACTACTTGCACACTTCAGGGGCTACTAAATCCCTAAAATTTGCCATAAAGCATTTGATTATAAAATTTTGCTATGAGCCCAACTTTATGGCCTAGTGGGTCAGATAACATTCAGTTTGTGATGGGCAGTTCAGGTCACTTGGTGAATTTGTAGCTCATAAAGAATGTTCAGTTTCTGCAGCCAAAGGCTGACTCACAGAGAGAATATTTCTCTCTGTGGATAGCAAAATTTACACTTCAGATAGACAGGGACTGAAAAAATTCTCTAAACAAAATCTCTTTCTGCCAGTGTCACTTCAAGTACCATTGATCTGTAGTATTATATAGCAAAAATGGTATATAGGTGTACACAGGAAATTATTAGACGAGAGTCTCACTTGTTCTGGATCCCACAGAAGACCAGTAATATTTTGTGTGATTCAGGAAATGGGGACTATTAACACATGGAAATGTGAAACATGTAGCCTTTAAAACCTGACTTGGAGAGAAATCTGGCACTAAGGAAATAACCAGAGATCAACAAGGATGACCTCAACTAAGAATCTAAGCAATAGTGGAGAGGATACCTTAAAAGCCCTTCCCCAATAATGTGATTGATGACTACCTCATATGCCATTCTAGAGTTTTCATCCAGTATCTGATGGAAACAGAAGCAGACTCCCACAGATAAACATGAGCCGAACTCCTGTAATTAGGTTGCAGAGAGATGGAGGAGTGATGAGCAAAGGGGTCACAACTAGACTGGAGAAACCCATAGAAACATCTGTCCTGAACAAGGGGGAGAGTATGGATCCCAGACTGATAATTGGGAAACCAGCATAGGACTGACCCAGACCCCCTTGATGTGTGTGTTAATTAGGAGGCCTGGACAATCTATGGGACCTCTAGTAGTGGATCAGTATTCATCCCAAGTATAAAAAATGGACTTTGGGAGCCAATTCCACATAGAGGAATACTCTTTCAGCCTAGACACATGGGGAGGGCCTGGGCCCTTATCCAAGTGATATGACAGACTTTGTCGATTTCCCCATGGAAGGCCTCACCCTCCCTGGGTGAGCAGAAAGTGGATGGGATAGAGGGTCAGTGGGGGGCAGGGGAGGAGGGGAGGCAGAGGGAATTGGTAATGACTTTTAAAATAAGATTGTTTCTAATTAAAATTAAAAAATCGGGGTGGGGGACCAACCTGACTTGGACCACTAAAAACAAGGGTGATTTCTTTGCTTGTAGATTAAGTGAGGGGAAAACACTAATATTGTTGGTATAAAAGAGTATCTTTCAATTCTCCCCATCCATATGATTAATATACTTCACAGAAGTAGATTTTTCTTCAAGACTATCTCTGGCTGCCAGTGCTTTCTCACTAAGTCTACAAGGGTCCCTCCCTTTCACCACCATTGTTATCAGGGTTTTATCAATGTAAAGTGATTATGTGCTGTCTTGTGACAGATAAAGTTGAGCCAAGGAACTGAATACAGATGCTGTCCTGTGCACACCTATGGTCCCAATATAGATAGGCTGAGGTGGAAGGATCATGATGAGTTTTGATGCCAGAGTGGGTGTTATAGTAAGCTCTTTATATGACTAGGCTATTTTATGAGACTCTGTTTCTTACAAGCAAAGCAATAAAAAATAATCTGAATGTAAATTTATGATATAGGTTTATAGATTTGATTAACCAGGATGGAAAGAAAATTAAAATGTCTACCCTTTTCTTGACAAGTAAAACTGAACACATATGGTTTGCCACATTGAGGAATGTAGAGAAAGTGTGACCCAGAACATGTGAACAATTTTGATAGTACATTATGCTTCTTCTAGGGGTCTAGTAACCTCCTTCATAACCAAAGCTTTCTTTGTCTTTATGGAAGTCTTAGTGTTACCATTGCTATGAAAAATCACCATTACTAAAACAACCTGGGGAGGAAAGGTTTTATTTTGCTTACCTTTACATACTGTATTCTATCACTGAGGGATGCCATGACAGATACTTAAACAGGGAAGAAATCTGGAGGCAAAAGCTGATGGAAGGCTGTTGATTTGCTGACATGGCTTGCTCAGTCTTCTTTCTTATACACCCCAGGAACATCATTCCATTGATGGCCTGATGCGCAATAGTCTGATATTTCCCACATCAATCATTAATTAAGAAAATGTCTCACAGACTTGCCTACATACCATGTTATGGAGGCATTTTCTCAATTAAGGCTTAGTCTTCCCTGATGATTCTAGTTTATTTCAACTTGGCATAGAACAATCCAGGATGATGGAGGAAATGCAATTTTCTAATTTTGTAATATGTTAGACATTTTTTGTGTCATTTAACCTCAGTATCTTATCTTTATATTTGCATGATAACAATTTTCCATTTTCCTATTTTACCATTTGGTGCCCTATGACAAACTCTAAATTAATGTAAGTTCATATGTTCTGATTGGATTTTGATGCTATGATTTACTGTAATAAAAATGCTGCCATGGTACATTTTCTGTTGGTAAACTAAATAGTTGAGATCTACTACCATAACTCATGGAGGAATGGACAAAAACAGATTATACAGATTAGTAGCAGAGTACCATAAACTATGGCATTTGATAATTTGTTCTAACAATGAAATTGTATCTATCATTTATTTTGTAATTTTCTCAACTCCTCTGTTAAACTACTTTTTTATATGAAACATGTTTTCTCTTGGAAAAAATTCTATACATTATTTTATGTCAATTTACTATGTCTTTAAAATCTATCTCTTTGATCCACTGTTCTTTATATAGAGAAGTCCAAGAAAATGACAGTACACTTTTTTTGGTAATTGTTGAAAGTGCATCTGGTATTTCATAATATGCTAAAAGCCACTCCATGGAAAGAAAAAAAATTATTGATTCAACCTTAGATAATTCTTCTCATTTTTATAATGGCAGTATTGCTACCATGTAGGCATCATTCTCCTGATATTTCTGAATATAATGCTTTTCTAATATTACATCTCTAAATAGAATTTAAACAAGAATTATAGGTTTATATTTTGAAACTATGACATTTCTTAGACTAAATTTAAACCACAAAATTTCCATCACAGGCCTCAAATCAATCTCCTCTTCTCATGAAAAGTAGCTTGAATTCTACTCGAAGATGCACAATCATAGCTTCTTTCATCTACTCAAATTCCCAAGGTCCAGACTACCATGTGACTCATCTATATATAAGAGAAAGGCTTAATCACTTCTCTGGCTAACTCAAGTTGGATGTGAGTTTGTGAAAAGAAAATAATTCAATAAATAATGGACATTCAAAATGACAGAAAAGAGATGAAATATGGTGAACATGAGATACTCCGTATGATCTAAACCCAATATAGTGAACAACATTAAGCATATTTCTCATTATGTAGGAAATTCTGAATTCTTAGCTAATGGAACTTGGCAGGTTTTATAGTTTGTGTCCTCCAGAGAAAGAATATCAGCTACTCATGGGATCACTGATGCAGCCTCACACAATTTGAGGGTACAAAGACTGGAGATTCCTGTGGACAAGTGATCCATGGAGAGTGATAGACCTGTTCTCCAAACATTACAAATTACTTTACCTCTTATGCCCCTTGGCCTATGAAGATATACTTCCATATTACTGGGTACTTGGAAAAAAGAATTTCTTCTTCTCACCAACAAATTTTTTCTAGTCCAACTTCTGATAATTTAATAGAACATGAGCAAATGTTAAGAATATCAGTTTGGCTTCTTATTCCTCAGGCTGAGATGTTTGGAGTGTGGTACTACCATATTGAGTAGACTTTCTTCCTGTTTCCTAACAACCTGGAAAAGCAGAGAATATGACAGGTTGGCCATTTCCTTGTCATTTTATGAAGGTCCTAATATAGTCAAGAAACTTATCAGCAATGGAGATTCAGCTAATCCTAACATGAGGGTAATATATGCTATCAACATGATTGGCATCAGAAATGTGTAGAAAGAGGTAAAGCACATCCCTCAGTGTGTATATGAGGGTGTATCTAAAGAAGATGATTAGGCTGTCATGTGGGAGAGTTAACAAAGAGATAGAGAAATATTGTTAAGACAGGTGGTACCCACTTAAATCTTGGGTTTTAATAAATGGAGGATGTCAACATGAACACTAGACCCTATGAACCTGTTTCCCTGCTGCATGTTGAGAATTTCAGAGTTCATGTTTATCATCCTTTGAATACAGGCATGTGTGAATGATTATTCCATTGGCTTCCAGAGCTGTGGTATCATGTTAGATGTGCATGATTTGTGTTTCTCTCTTACTCTAAGATTACTTGAGCTTCAGAGTACATGATGGTTTTCTTGACTCTTCAGTCTTCAGGAAACCCTTCTTGAACTCCTCTGCCTCTAATCCTATCTTGTATCTAGATAAATTCTGTCTTTATATGATATAGTTTCCTTCTGTTTCTGTTGTTGTTTCACCCATTCATTCCTGTACACACTCTGGAGAACCATGACAAATATATGTAATTCATTAACAAATAAATATCCCCTTCAAAGTAATGTCAAAGTATGGATGGATATAGAGATTAAGCTTTCAGAACATAAGTTTTAGTGAAACACATTCAAATTTAGCATATGCTTACAAAAACCATTCAACTACAGTGTGGTAATTTGCTCTTACTGCCCAGCATTCAATTTTTCACCTTGTAATTATGTTTCCTAGTCATTGGCTGAAGTTCCTGCTATTTGGTCTAGAAAAACAGAAAAGGCTCATTATTAAGCTCCTCAAGGATTCTTAGACTTTTTCTATAATTTTATGCATCAAAGTATTGGTGAAATGAATTCATTCTGCATCATCCCATGTTAGATAAGTATAGTATCCCTTACATAACAAACACGGCTAAATATTCTGATTTCTAGGCTTATGGATTCCCCCATCTTCTCCATGAAGATGGTGTGTTTGTGGGTTCCAATTCCCTAGTTTAAATATCTTACAATCCATACACAAACTAATAAAGCATACTATTAGAGTCATTCTAAATGTCTCATTTGCAGCAGTAAATTCAAATCCTCTGCTAGGTGAACCAGTGTTAAGCTAAATTGTTTCAAATTTGTGCTCTAAACCTTCATTATATGTTTCTACAATAGTCCCCATATTTATGTGTGTAGAAGTAAGGAAAGACAAACATATTTGTGTTATATAATATTACTGCTCAAGGGTTACATTTTACTGTTTTTACTGAGAATTGAATCCCAAATCCCATTCATGCTATACAAAACATGCATCAAATTTCTCTCATATACAGTGACTTTCATAACTTGAGTCTAGGTATAGGAAAATAACAACGGAAGGAATGAATCCTGAAGTTTCTTCTTGATACAAGATAGTTAAAACTATGTTGAATGGCATGTTTTAGATCACACTTTTCCATTTCATAATAGGCATTTTACTCCATTTTTAAGGAGTATTATTTTGAACCTAGATAGACATATGAACAGATTTCCTCTACAGGATATTCCACACAGTGCAAATGATAATAAAAACTTATTCTCAGGAGCAAAAGTATGCTATTCTATATATTAACCATGCTTAATAGATACTACAGAAGTTTGGGAAAATGGTACAGCCATGTCATCAGGCAAACCAGACCAAAAAACATACTGGAAACAGCAGACCAGAAAAAAATATGTCATTTTATTTCCTGGCTTCTATAAAGAAGTACTTACCTGGCAGAACAATAGCTACAGCCCTACCAATATTTCATCTGCTGACTAGGGTGTATACCAATGATTCTTATATAGAGCACTTCTGATTATCTCAAATGCTCAACGTCACTAGTTCCTTGTTTTCATGTAACCTATTGGAATTGCTATTTCCTCACACTTCTATATACCCACCTGTAAATACCATCCATCAACCTGTTTATTAGGCCAATCTGTCCCTTAACATAAATTCACTATTCTAACTCATTTATGCTGCTCCAAGATGACACCGTGTCCAGCAACTAACATCCAGGGTCCACATCAGATCCTCTAGTTTTTTTTTCTATCATTCCAATTGGCTAATTATCTTATCAATATAAAGGATCTTGCATCTCTATCAGTTTCCAAGATATTTATGACAATCCTCTTTAAAACTCACTAAAACTTCATAAAATTCTTTTCCTTCTTATGCTGTTGGAGCCTTTCTGCAATCTATCTCTATAAAATTAACCAATATTTGAATATCTACATAGCAAAATTCTGCCATGAACTGTAGCTGCTCTTCCCAATATAAGAAATACTCACTAGTATTGAATCAAATTAGCAAAATGAAGAAGATCCTATATCAAATAAGAATTGCTCATCCTTATAAAATTTGTCCCTATTTTCATTCCTGGATTTTAAAAGTCTACATTATTTTTTTTTTAAAAAGCTAAAGCTCACTTAGTCCATTCAAAGATGAAAAATTCTACTTTTCTGATTACAAGATATAAACCAATGGGAAACAAGCATATGTAGTTCAGCCTTTGTCCAAAGGCCTGAAATCCACAATTTTCAGTGGTAAAATTCTCAACCTGGGCATTTGGGGTTGAGATTTGGGGTGAATGAAGTATTGTGGGACAAATAAAAGTGAATAGGTATTAGGCAGGAGCTATGGCTTTTTGATGTGTATCCTAGCTGAAACAAAGAGAAAAGGAATTGATCTTTTCTTTTTTTGTAAAACCCAAATGTATATAAATTGAGTGGTGTTTGCTTCCATTAGAAGAGGTGAATTTTTTCACCCAAATTACAAAAGCAATGCCAATGTCTTCTGCAAACAAGAGCATGAGCAGATATATCAAAAATAATTTGTTCACTGTCTGAACATGTCTTTACCCAGTCAAGTTGACTCATAAGATTAACTATCACAATAACCAGTACTGAATGTCTATGTCCTTATTTCCATGTGAGCTTTTAGCTGGCAAACATAGCTATTGCAGTGAAGATAAGAGAAACAAATTCAGGGAAGACATGATAAAATGTTCTTACTATCAACCTGGGCATAAAGATTTGCCTTGATAATACAAAACTCAAACAAACATGACAAAATTCTCCTCTCACTAAGCAGAGAAAAAAATTTGAAATCAAACTTGATGACACCTTAGTTGAAAAGCAATTTATTTTAATATGTGAAAATTAAGCTTAGGTGGATTATATGTTATTTGCTCTCTTATCTTATTGAGAAATTTGTGCCCTTATAAAAATGCATTCAAAGGCTACATATAACAATTTAATCACTTAATATGTAACTTATTTATAATTGGTAAGCATATAATTAGTAAATGTGTTATTATTGTTATTAATTTTAACTATTTTAAGATATGCTATGCTAATATTATATAACAAAATTTATTATGCTCTTTTTATTATTGGTGTTGTTTCCTGTGACCTGGAGTATTCAAAATCATTGAAACATATTTGTCTGTATCAGGCTTGGAATAAAACTCAATGTGTCCACATTTTGCTTATGTTTTCCCATGGCCTACATTGTACATTGCAAAAAAAAAAGTGTCAGAGGATATGAGGCTGAAAGGACTCCATTGGCTTTGCTGAAATAAATTCTCTTCTGAACTGAAGCAAACGTGTTACTTGGAAAAACTATTTTCAGTCATCCCTGTATTGAAGAATGTATCATTCAGTCAATCACAAAATGATATTCTCAGAATTATAATCCACAGAACTGTGATGCATTATGCTATTTTGATTTTTATATGTGATCTTCATTATCATTATATCATAGAAAAAGACAAATAATGCTGCTTACTTTTGAAAACAAAGAAGAGAAATGAATGCATCTTTCAAATGAGAAATAGATCAGAATGAGACATCATAAAAATTTCATTGGAAGGTCTAGGTATATATGTCTATGTAAATATATGTACATATGTGTTGTGGATAATATGTGTTAATTATGTAAAGTGCTTCCTTTCGGAATATTTTTGACTTGGATCTGCTCAATGAAAATAATGTTGACTTTTTTCCCAATTTTTGAGAATTCCATACAATATATTTGGATCACTGTTATCCCTCTTCTCCAACTCATTCCAAACCAATGCCTCTCCTCATCAACAACTATCTTCATGTCTTCTACTTTTATTTGAATTAATCAAGTCCAACTTGTGTGGTCCATATATTATTGGATCTTTCCCCTTCTCTGAAACATGGTCCATTTATCAGGGACCACACCCTTAAAGTTAACTGAGTATCATTCTCCCAGCATCTATCAGTTACAAATAGCTTCTCAGCTATTGTCATAACTACCTCCCTTCTCCATGAGAGGATTCTGTGGGACCTGAGCTGGCAAAGAAGAGAATCTATAGTCTGAGACCAAAATGGTCCCCACATCATAGCCCCTCCTCAAAATTCTCTGGCATCAATGAAGAAGAATAGGTGGGAAAATTTTTACAACTAGAGCCATGGAGTGAATGGCTACAAGGACATATAATTTTCTGGACAAAGTAGGACAGTTTGACATATGAACTCACAGTTTTTTGTGTAAACATACCCAATTCTCTAGTGAAACTATTGGAAATTATATGAAGTTTTTTTTTTTAAAGCAAGCACTACTCCATCCATATTCATATACAAACATTAGGGTTTATAATCTACATATATATATATATATATATATATATATATATATATGCATGTCTATTGTGTACATATACATATGTAGTTGTGTATATGCTATATCTGAAATAATCCATAATAAAGCATTCAAGGTCAGTCACAGAAATACTCCACACCAGGTACCTATTTTCTTACTTAAGGTTTCTGTCACTGAGGCTAAACACCATGACCAAACAGCAAGTTAGAAATGAAAATCTTTATTAGGCTTACACTTCAACATTTGGGGGGGGACAGTGGAAGGATTTGTAACTTTTGGCTAGAATAGTCATTGAATTTTGAGATCTCAGTGGAATTTTCTGTGGGAACTTTTGATGATAAGAGTGTTAGGAGCAATGCAGAAGATGGAAGCCTGGCTTGTGAAATTTTAGAGATACGTTTAAAGAATCTATCAGAGTCATTTGTTACTTCTAATTAAGATTCCATGATTCTGGTTATCTGGGGCTGAAAAATAAGCTGTCTTTAACAAGATACAGCAACTACTGAAGTAAAATTTTACTTTGCGGGATACTTAATTCTAGTCAGCTGGATCTAAGAAATTAGTATTGTATTAAGAGGAGACCAGTATCACTGAGGTAAAATCATCTGGGAAGTGTTTCCTGAGAGCAGAGAGAAGCTGTGTTTTAGTCTGGGCCAAAGTTGAACCTTGTGCTGGCAGCCAGAATTGGTAATGTATAAGAATTCCCCTCGTGGTACTGGTTTTGAATTGATGAAGTGGTCATGGAGAGAAATTGAGGGTTAGCATTATGAGAGGCAAGGAAAGACCACTGGAGAGGGTGCAGCCTCAGTGGCAATTGAAGGCCCAGGATTGAAGGGGTCATGGAGAGAAGTTGAGGTTTGGCTACATGAAGAGAGCCTATTGAGGAAAGTGCATCCCTGTTGCAGCAAGTAACCCTAGAATTTGGGAAATGACAGTTCTATGTGAAAACCCCAAGAACAGCAGCAGCAATGAATTGGAGCCAGCCAGTGCCTAGAAGAGCTGTTTGTACTTCAAAGAGCAGAGCTGAAGAAGTGACCCAAGTACTTTGGAGGAGTCC
This sequence comes from Cricetulus griseus, assembly GCF_003668045.3. Classification (NCBI taxonomy): domain Eukaryota; kingdom Metazoa; phylum Chordata; class Mammalia; order Rodentia; family Cricetidae; genus Cricetulus; species Cricetulus griseus. The sequence continues at coordinate 350,545,253 of NC_048595.1, forward strand.
AGAAGATCTTGTGTGGATCCCAGATACACTGGAATTTTATTTTACTTTGCTTAGATTTGTGACTGTGTCCTGCTTTTCCCTCTTGAAGTAATAAAATATTTTATAGCAGCTCACAGTCAATAGAATTGTATTTTTAAAAAACTTTAGATGTTAAACCAACTGAAATATTAATACATTTGTATTTCTAAATACTTTGGTACTTTTAAAGTTATTTAAGACCAAAGATCATGGGGATGAATAAGAAAGAAAGGATTTTGACTTAATAGTGGTGTGTTTGTGAGTCAAGTTAGTAAGAGGTCAGTTTTATTGAGTGGTTTTGTGTCCACTTGACAGAACGTGAGTCATCAGAGGAAGTAGCATCAGCTGAGGAAATGCCTCCTCGAGATCCAGCACTTTGTGATGAATTGGGGAGGGTTCAGTCTATGGTGGGTGGTGTGATGATTCCTGGACTGCTGGTCCTGGATTGTATAAGAAATCAGACTGAGCAAGCCATGGGAAAGAAGTTGGTAAGTAGCACCCCTTCACTGCCTCTGATTCAGCTCCTGAATCCAGGATCCTGTCCTGTTTGTGTTCCTGTCCCGATTTCCTTCAGTGGTCAATAGCAATGGTGAAGTGTAAGAATAATAAACACTTTCCTCCCCTATTTGCTTTTTGGTCTTGGTGTTTAGTCTCAGTAATAGATACCCTAACTAATACAGCATCTCACCAATAGTTACACCACTAAAGAGAATGGTGCCTCTTCCTAGTGCTGTGATAGAGGTGTTGCTATTTTGGGAGTGACTGTTCTCTAATTTATTTAATGCCTGCTTCACAAGGTAGAATTCATGCCTACACTGTTAACCAAATTCAGCTGACTATGGCATAGACTCTAGGGTATATTTCATACCTTTGTGGGAAATAGATTATAAATACTGTAAGGACAAGAGAAAGTATATGTCTATGGGGAACTAGTATTTTCCAGATATTTCATACTGTTACACATATGAACTCACAGTGGATAGGACTGCATGCATATGATGGACTCCAATTCAAAGAAGCTGACATCCTAGCATTGACAGAAGAGAGTGTCATATGTACCATTCCCATTTGAGGAGCAACTGGCAATTAATGATAGTTGTGACAGCCTATCCTTTTGGTAGTGTACGAGCACATGAGGTATATTCAGATAGTAAAACTGTACCTTTTAATGTGAGCAGCTTCTACTGAGAATGTCTATTCTAGCTGTGTAAAGGTTTTATAGATTTTGTGTCTGGATAATTTTGGTGTATGATGATTACACATATTCAAGAGAATGTTTAGTAATAAAGTTTGTATAAAAGCATAATCCTAAGAAATCATGGATAGATTTAGTTGAATAAATATGCATCATATTTGACCTCTTTGTCCCTGAATATTTGTACTGTCTGTATAGTTCATAAAGTTTATGTTTTACTTCTTTGAAAAAGCTTTCTACCCTTTTGACATTCCTAAGTCATTTATAAAATCTATAACCCAAGTTTTTTCTTTTTTTAATAGTAACATAAAATTCACTTTATATTTGAATTCTTTGATGGGGGAGGTCCTTCTGTGTATATGTTTGTCTTATTGGTTGACAAATAAAGCACTATTGGCCAATAAGGAAGCAAGTTAGGTGGGACTAAAAGATAAGGAGGATTCTGGGAAATATAGGAAAGATATAGGGTCACCATGTGATCCCCAGAAGAGAGGACGATTGCTGCTGGTGTCCTCAATAAGGCAAGTCCTTATAAAATATATAGACTAATTATCATTAGCTAGCAGTATTGTAACTAATATTAAACTCTATGTGTTATTCAGGGGGCCCTAACATGGCATCAGAACTCAGGCACCTGGTGGAAAGAGTTATCGTTACAATTCTCCTTGATTCTTTTTTTCACTTCTGAGAATATATTTATATGTATATTCTCTTTGAGCTAAATGAGTCTTTTTTCTATTAAGTCTTTCTTCTGCTTTCTTCTATGCTTTTAATTTAATTTACTGCATTTTTAAATAATTATATTTGAAAGGTTAAATCTCTTTTGTCTAAGGAGCCAGTCTATTTTTTTTTTCTGGCTAACAGTGAGTTTCAAGAAAGCAACTGTTTTAATTTGTCCATCTGAAATTGTTCCCATTCTGATTGCATTAGTTTTATCAGCCATCTTTGCTTGTTAGGTAAGGTCATGCTATTATAAAAATACTTATGCTTTGAATGTGACATTTTCTATATCTAGGTATTTAATTATATCTTTATACCTGGCATTATCTGGATTTCTAGAATTCCGGGAAGATTCCTTGTTTTTCTTAGCTTGCACTCATATCTGTATCCTCCGCACTATTTTCTATCTTAAGTGCATTTATTCCCTAATCCCACTATTGTGCTGTTAATATTTTATCTCTGGTGTGTGATTCAATCTCAAGTGTGATCTAAAAACAATTACAATGAATCATGAAAGTATCTGTAAGTGGGTACAGCAGGAAACCAATGAAAAGTTACTCTACAAAAAAAGAATGGTAGATAGATAGATAGATAGATAGATAGATAGATAGATAGATAGATAAAACCTACCTTGCATCTTAGCAGACAGCAACAGATACCTGGTAGCTTTTATACTGGTATATCTCAGAGAGAAAGCTCAAAAGCAGGAACAACCAGGTGTCCAGCATGGGAATTCTTTAAAACATTTGAAGTGCTAACAGCTGTAGCTTAGAGTGTTCAGTCGTAAGGGTTTCTGAGAAGTATTATAGGTTTCTATTCCCTAGTAAAACCCAGCTCTGGTTGTGAATAGAGTGGTTGCCCACAATAATGACATATTTGGGCCCACATTTTGACCTAAAATTCTAGCATTTTATCAATGGTAATGGGAAAGGGTGATCCTATGGCTATTTAAGGCTGAATTGGAATTTTGAAAGCAGGTCAGACTACCTGATGAAATTCCATTAGAAGCATTTGGTTCACTGAGTGTCACGTCAGCTCATAAATCTTTTCCTGAAATAAAAAATGGGGGCTACTATGAGGAATCTAGAGATAAGAGGGCAAATGAAGGGCATGTGTCAAAAGCCTTAGTGAAAATCCTGCATTAGAGAGAGCTCCTTGATGTTGATTATAGTGAGTGTGCCAACTCCTGTGGGTTCTTATTCCTCACCTCTACCTAGACTGTTTCAGATAATGATAGTATTCTTTGTGATGAAAAATATGTTTCCTGTTCAGTGGTTAGAAAAATCCAGGGCCTTTTGGATTTTCAACACCAGAAAGCATGGGGAAGTAAGCTGGTTTAGGTGTAGTTGTAGGGCCAAGGCTGACTTTGGGATGTATCTGCCAGCTAGGTGGGAATCTGTTGTGACAGATGTGGACTATGGAAAGAAAATAAAGTTCAGTACCTTAGAGGAGTATTTACTTGGGAGTATACTTGACAGTGTCAGGCTTGTCATGTGTTCATGGTAGTTGGGAGAGTAGAAAGGAGCCTAAAAACCATAGATAGGAAGGAGCCCACCTTCAGAGATCGGCAGCACACAAGACAGCTTCAGCTATACTGGTGCTTTGATGGACAGGAGTACTTAACAAACAGGAGTACTTAACAAACGAGGCATTCAGAGAGCCCATAGGAGCAGTGAAGGATCCAAATCAGGACTCCTTGAAGCTTACATGCTTTGCTTTGTGTTGATTAAATGAGATAAAAGGTTTAGGTGTACATAGAGCAAAACAACTATTTTAATTTGTATTGGAATCCTCATTACAAGGCAGACAGTGGGGACCCATAACTTTAATTTCAGAACTAGGGAGGCAGATACAGACAGATCTCTGGTATGTAGGTCAGCCTGGTTTACAGACCTAGTTCCAGGACAACTAGAGATACAGAGAAAACACATGTATCAAGAGGGAAACAGAGAGACAAAGAGACAGAGAAATAGAAAAAAAAGAGGAGAGAAAGAGAAAGATCCTCATCATAGAGAAAACAGTAGACAAGTGTCTACAAACAGCTCAATTAGGCTCTTGATTTTTTTTTAGCCATAACATAACAAGGCTTAAATAGCTATTAATATAAAGAAGAAGTTTAAAATCATCATAGGATACTTAATTTTTAGCCTGTAATTATAATAAATTTAAAGTGTTAGTAGCCAGTGGTTATAACTATTAACAAAAGTGGGCTAATCACTTATGACAACCTTATTGATATACACAAAGGTTTACTATTAATGTGTTGAATTCTGAACTTTGACATGGGCGCTGGACTATTGATAGTACTCATTGAAAAAGCATGTTTTTTAACTCTTCTTTGGAGCATATAGGAAGAGTAACAATGTAGATTTTAAGTCAGTAAAAACACCCTGGTAGTTTTCAGTTTCTTTTCTCAGTGAAACCTGTAAACCTTTGGACAGATCAGATGGGACAGGTATTCTGGCACTTGGGAGTCACGGGATACTGAGTGTTACACAGATCAGATGGAAAGGTATCCTGGAGCTTGGGAGCCAAGGAATACCACAGGTCACAGTAAGTGCAGCAGTTTACAGCCCTTTTTCAGGGAGGCTCCCCAGTGTATCAGCTCTGCTCTGGCAGGAAAGGGTTTCCTCAGCGAAGTTGTTACATCTCAGCTCTGCTCCCTGGAGAGTGTAGAGTGGAAACTCCTCTTTGTCAGGGGAAGGTTTCCCTAGCAAAAGTGTTACAGCCTTGCTCACTCTGCTCTGCCGAGGGTCGTCTCTGCTCCACCTAAAAAGAAGGTTCGTCACCCATAGCTCCTCCAAGGGGTTTATTGGGAGGGAAAAATCCAAGAGAGTGGCTTCCTCTGAAAAGGTCAAGGGAGGTAGCCAGACCCTGGGCATTCGGAAAAGACACAGGTTTTATATAGGGATTCTTAGGGGGCAGAGTTTTTTTTTTTTTTTTTTTTTTAATTTCCCCAGGGGGTGGGGATTGGTAAAATTTCAATGCCTGAACTCAGATTGCCTAGATCTCCTGCTTATGGATTGATTGGTTTTCTGCACAGGCTTTGGGGTCAGATTTGGCTCTGGTTTCAGGGCCAAAGTGTGTTTACTTTCACTGGTCCTTTTTAGTTTTTTGGCTCTAGTTTTAGGGCTAGGATGAATTTCTTTCACTGACTCTGATTTCAGAGACAAAGTGTGTTTCTTTGGCTCTGCTCAGGGTGTATTTCTTTGGCTGGTTCAATCCTACACTAGTTCCCCAGTTATCAGTCTGGGGTCCATGAGCTCACACATGTTCAGGTCAGCTGTTTTTGTGGGTTTCCCCATCATGGTCTTGGACCCTTTGCTCATCACTCCCCCTCTCTATAACTAGAGTCCAGGAATTCGGCTCAGTACTTAGCTGTGGGTCTCTGATTCTTCTGTTTTTGTAACCAAATTTAATTTAGCAGTCAACTAAGCATTAGTATTTGGGAGTTTTAAGTTTTATTTAAGATATAAGGTAATAAAGGGTTTTTAAAGCTCTCAAATCTGTATTATCACCAAGCAGTTCCTTCCTTTGAACCCAAAGGTACTATAAAGTCAAAACTGTTTACAAGGTGAAGGCAGATCCTCTAGATATAAATGGACTGACCAGAAAGCCAAGGGAAGGAGCTGGTTAAGTCCCATCTGCTGCTGTGGCAACAGGTGGTATGACTCTTATCTGATAAGATAGGGCCTGGGACAAGATTGGGCCCAACATCAATGTTAGTCATGGAGACCTCAGAAGTATAAGTTTTACTAGAATGAGCAGGAAGTATACACCAAGTGACATCTGTATCAGGTAAAAGTGACAGTAGCTTACCCACTACTTATACTGTCAACCTGGACTCTTCCATGATAATCTTGATGGGTTTGTTGGAGGGAAATTTTCCAGGGAGGTATCAGTCTTCATCCACCAATACAGGGAAGTGGCAATATTTATCTTCCAGACCCAGAATATCTGAGACATTCTTCCTTTTGAGAAGTAACTTGGGAGACTGACCTAACTTTCTAAGGCAGAGTGGAACATTTGATCCTGTAGTGTCCTGCCTGTCCATAGTTTGGATAAGGTTCTTGGGCAAAGCATTGAGGGTTATTTGCTCAGTTGTCAGTGTCACTTCACTTGAAGCAAACTCCAGTTGGAAGCCATTGGTTCCTCATAGTCTTTAGAGATGCCCACAGGGTTGCTGCCAGAAGGTGGTATTTCTGCCTATCACAGGAAGCCTTTTATGTTAAACACCTTAAGTGCCATATTCAACTGATCTCTTGGAGGGTTTGTGTTGGAAGCCAAAGATCTCAGGGCTTGACATGAGATCCTAGGCCATGTTTGGCCAGCCACATTGTTACATATTTTTACACAGAAGCTCCTTAGAATCTCTGCTCAAGAAAAGAAACAACCTGACTCAGTCCTCCACCAGCCGGCTCACCTAGGCAACCCTTCCTTGACCTCTTACTCATAAACTCTTTACCCTGCCAAGCATCCTCTCTTTGTGGTTTCCTAATATCGTGCCTGCACTAACACCTGGCACACAAACAACCCATTCTACCCCTCCCTATACACTGTTCCTCTGACTATTTAAGCTAGCCTGAGGAAAATAAAGTTTGCCACTTGATCAGAATCCTGTCTTGTGGTTGTTCTTTCTGTATCTCTTGTCCCCATTCCCTACCCCTGACTCTCTTGCCCCGGGTTGACATCCCTCGGGTCGGGACAGGTTTGAGGGACTAGATAATTCAAAAATCAACTACTGGACTTTGAATAATAATCTACAATAAAGAAAGCTTACTTCTTTTCAGTTATTTGTTTCAGGCTTCAGTTTGACATAAGAGAGAGACAGCTAAAGTTTGTTCCTGTAACTCAATTAAATTTAAAATTAGCATGACTGAAAACACAGTTCCAAGCACATTGAAGAATTTCAGTTATTTTAAAGTGACTGGTTATTATTAATCAGAGAATTATGAGGACTCAGTGTTATTTCTTCAGACCTATGATGTGCCTGTACAGCTATTATAGAATGTATAGTAATGAGCTACTCCTTATGATAGGAGTTGGTTCTTAGAAAAGAAGAAGAAGCAAGGCTGAGAATAGGAATGAGATAAGAAAACATAAATACAGTGAAACAGAGACAGATTATAAATGGCTTTTTGGAAATTCATTTATGTATAATGATCAAAATATTTTCTTGTGGCTGATCTGTCAGGAGCTCTTCTCCAGTGTTATTTATCTGTACCTCTTAAGCTGCATGCTTATCAAGAGTCTGAGTTCCTCTTTCCATGCTTGTTTTACACTGTGATCATGTGTGCAGACCTCCACTATGCAAAACAAAGGTACTGCATGTAATAATACAATAAAAATTAGGTTTCATAGTTACTTAATTTAGTTGTTCTTATTGCTATTGCCATTATAATCATATAATGCTTACCTCCTGAGTAACTTAAGGTCATTCATGAGCCAAGATCTTGCCTGCATCAACTTCTTTTGAAAACAGGGTATAAACTAGCTGAAGTAAGTAAACACCAGTAGTCTCATACAAACATTACAGTAGTGTCTACAAGTGTTATTAAACTGAGTAAGAATTGCCCTGTTAATCCCTTTACCAGAAGAATGTGTACCTGATTTGTTCTGCAAACCCAGAGCAGGTAATTAATGACATAAACACTTCAATATGTCAATTCTAAAATTTTGGAGCATGTATTAACAATCTTGGGGAAATATTAAGAAGGTACTCTATGACTTAGTATATATTATCACCACAAAAAACAGAGTGTTGTTCTTCAAAATAAAGGAAATATCACTGAGCAAATATATATAAAATTTAGTAAAATATATTAAATTGAAAAATAAACCAATATTTTCAACAAATGTCTGTTGTATTCATTTGTTATGGTTGATAATAATTTTCTATACACTTCATATCTACTTTTAAAATTCCAACCTACTTAAATAGCTTGCATTCACTGGTAAGCAAGGTTAAATTCAGTAGCAATTCAGTTTAATCACAGTAATTATATTGTGCTTTCCCCATACTTATAAACTTCTGAATGACATTCAAAATTTGTTCCCTTATTAATACAAAAGATATATTTGAAAGTATATTTTAAGTTATTTCAGAGATTTATAATTGCAGAGTTTTTCTCAGTAATTGGTACACAATTATGTTTTGTTAGCACTGTAGGTAGTGTTTTTCCCATCCCCGCAGCAGCTTCCCAAATAACAAGAGTCTTATTAGTGACTATAAATGCTCACCAATAGTTCAGGCTTATTACTAACTAGCTTTTACAACTTAAATTAACATATTTCTATTAATCTGTGTATTGCTACATGTCTCATGGCTTTAACTGTCCTCCAGGACAGTCTTGAATCTTCCCTTTCTCCTGGTGACTCCCCTGAATCTGCCCTTCTTCTTCCCAGTATTCTCAGTTTGACTGTGGTGACTAACTTCCTGACTGGCTACAGGCCAGTTAGATCTTTATTTACCAATGTGCAGTTACAGAGGGATTATGCCACAGCCAAAGTCTTTGTAACATCATTTTTTTTCAGTATCTTAAGGGTTTCATTTGATGCTTTTATTTTCATTGCAGTTGACTTTGCTTTGCTTTCAGCAAATCGTAAATGCATATCATATCTGTCATCAGGCAAGAATTGTTTGAATACTTTCTATGTGCATTTCAAGTTTACTTTAACTAAAAAAATGTGAAAAGTTGAAGAAAATGTTTTTTCATTTCAAATGTTCTATTCAAATTATTAATCCCCCAGTATTAATTTGAACTCATCCCTTGTGAGTTTCCTCTCTCTATCTTAAGTTGCAGAAAAAAAATCACTAGCTATTAAAGTTCTTTCTAAAGTACACGATACTAAATAGATAAATTAGAAAAGTGATTTCTTACTAACTTGGGTCATAAGGGCTCACAGAGACTGAACTAACAGTTAGGTAGTCAGCATAAGACTGACTTAGATCCTCTGTATGTATGTTACAGTTATGTAGCTTTGTCCTATTGTGGTACTGCTAAAGGTGGGAAAAGAGGCTATCTCTGCCTCCTTTAAAGGCCTTTGGGAACTAGTCACCATACTGATCTTAGTGCAACTTGATGTACCATGTTTTGTTGATACTTGTGGAAGACCTGCCATTTCCTCAGCAGAAAGAGGGAAGGAGTAGATTGGTGTGTGGGAGATAAGGGTGGATTGTGGGGAGGGACTGGGAGAAAAGAATGGGGAGATTGTATCCAGGATGTAAAAAAATATGTAAACAATTTTTTATATAAATTTTTATTTAAATTAGAAACAATCTCATTTTACACATCAATCCCAGTTCCCTTTCCCTCCCATCCTACCATGCCTCCCACTACCCCCCTATCACAACCCCCATCCACTCCCCAGGAAGGGTGAATAAATTTATTTTTAAAAGGAAAGAAAATTGAATGTTATGGAAAGACAGAAATGAATTCAAATTGTCCGTGAGCGAATACTAATTCAAGAATGGAATGGAATGACAAGAATTATAAATTCTGGTTGACACAGAGATTCTCTACTCATTATTTATAATGAACTTATTGCCATAAGGAATAAGAACATATACCGAAGATAACATGCATCTGTACAAAGGGACAGCATTCATTCTCAAAACAAAGGTATTGGTCAGCATTAACACACTAAAGAATCTGTATACACGTATAAATGAAATTAAATGTTAAACATCTTACTGGAAGTGCATATTAAAAATATTTTCTATTAATCACCTTTACTATTGTTATACCTATTAATATACTACAGTTTAATGAAAACTCTGAGGTTTGTTTAACTGAAAAAGGAAAACCTATCTTTAAATGGGGGTCCAATATGATAAAAACAAAATTCACTTCATGAACATAACAAAAAATGATGGCTTTTAGATATTTGCTCTCCAGAGAAGGCAAAGGTCAGGGTTAATCTGCTTAATTTTAAATTTTCTATATAAATTTTGAAAATAAAACTAATTTAAAGTATATGGAGACAGATTTACCTTTGTGCATTCACGTTTTCATCCCTAGATGTTAATATATACCCTCACACAGTCTTTATAATAAGTTTACAAAATCCACAAAATTTTCCAATCTCTTCCTTGGTAGCAAGTGTAATTGTATTATTGTACACCATGGTATTTCTTTCTGTGTACCTAGTTCAATAGATTTTAAATTATAAGTACATATAAAAATCATGTTTATAACATGTGAATATCAAAAAGAATATACCAGGTATTTATTAATCCAATGACACATAATGTTCTCTTCATAATGCCTATGAACAAGAATCTAGTGAGCACTCTGTTTAGAACTCAAGATTACTTTTCTCCAGGAATATCAAAGTTACTGAAAATAAACCTCCTGTTGTAATTTTTAATAACAGCTCAAGAGAGAAAGGCCATGCAGCAGAGTTCAAGTGAAAGGGATTTTTATTAAGGGAAAAGGATCATAAAAAGGAAAACGGGGAGGGCAGGGAATAGCTTCCAGGGACTGAAACAGCAGGAAAGTTACAGGGGAATTGACGACATGGGAGAGAAAGACAGAGAGGGATGGGGGGAGGGCAGGGTCCATTTAAAAGGGAACATATTGGATAGGCACAGGCGGTGCTCTTAGTGGGAGAAGCTGAGGGCCTATCTTGTCAGAACTCCAAAGGCAGGCCAGTAAAATGCTTACATACTAACACATCCCATAATACATCCTCCATGTAATAGAGCTGACATGAGAATCACATATTGCCTAACCAGTAAACACACAAACACAAAGAATACACAGAATTTTTACAATACTGTATACTTTTTAGTTCTTTATTTTCAGGGTGCTTGGCTTTCTATTAAATCAACTTTTTCATATATTATATGGATGTTTAAAATGCCTTAGATCTTCACCTTTCAGAACAATTCTGAAATGCTTATTCTATCATATGGATTTCAATGATTATCAAAGTGTGATTACTAGAGCTCGAGTTATGATTAGAATTTTCAAACTCTCTTCTTGATTCCTTATACAATCATTCTTGCCCAGTACATGATGGCATTTCTTCTTGTTTATCTGGATTCTAGTTAGGATCGAGCCTGTTCTAGACAGTGAAGAGGCCAATGGATGGAGATGGCAACATCAAGAAACCACCACACCATCTTCTAACTTTCAATTAATCTGTCAATTTCCACTTACAAGATTGCCAAACATACTGCTAGTAATTCAAGCCTCCCTGCCCCAAGCCTGGCCTGACAGCTGCAAAGGTCACATTCCGTTTCTGTCTGTCTCTGAGGTCTTCTATTTCACCAAACTGACAAAGAAAAAGCCGCTCTAAGATCAAACAGTTCCCAGCACTGTGATCCCACTCAGTAACCTTGCTATCTGGGCACCACATTGCCTTTGACTGATGCCTTGGACCTCTTCCAAGAATCTTGTGATGTTTCTTCCTCAAGGGAGCAAGTACCACTTGTAACGATGCAGTCTTGCTTCACCCTGCCCTGCTCATGTGTGCCTTTGTAATTGGCCCTGGATCACACACTCTGTTAGATAAAACAGTGTGTTTCTCCCATTATGAGTATAAAGCCCCAAATTGTGGAATAAGAGCGAGCTAATGATCTTTGAACTAACCAGGCTGGAATTTTTGTTTAGAGAGGGATCTACCACTACCCATCAAGGGTTATCTTAAAGCCATCATCTGTCTTCCCAGCAGCTTGAATTTAACAATATTAATGCTAGCTGGTACTAACTTTCGTTTCATTTCTATCAAACCAGGAGCAAAGGTTAATTTCTTTTCTGGCCTTTGTGATTTGGAAAGTGAATATGCTGAATATTAAATGAATAAAAATGACTAATCATTGCTTTTCTTTACATATTTAGAGTAAGTAACCGTGAGACCAAATATTATAACCTTTCTTTTCTGTTCTTTTAATAGAACCATTAATAACACTAGGAAGAAAGAAAGTACACAACAATGTAATGTTTTTACTTCATGCTAATTATGTTGTCAGCTTCTTGTCTGAGGGCATAATTGGCTCTGGCAGCAACCAATATTGTAAAGTGTAAATGCTAAGTGTTGGGGTTTTATTTCTGGTGGCCCTGAAAAGGACACAACCTTGGTAACTGGATTCACTATTCAGAGAATCCAGTGTAAATATTATCAATTAAAATTTTTCCAATATTGGCTAAGTACAATAATACAAATTTTATTATTCAGGGCTATAAGCAGGTTTATACACAACAAAGATGCTCATTTTTTTAAAGACCTTGCTCTGTATTTTTTCAAGTGGAGAAAACTGTTGACCACTTAGTATGTTAGGCCAGTGTTGAGAAGCAATGCTGCAAACATCTAGGGTGTGCCCATACTAAAAAGCCATTGATACTTCCAGCAAAGCAGGAAGCATCAGTGTTTTGACAGTACTTCATTCAACATGCACAATCTTCAAGTCTTCAGCCTATTCATCTCATGTGTTTCTGTGTGTATTTGTGTGGAATTGCAAAATTGAAACAGTGATAGATACCTTGTCCACCTGCCTCAAATAATGACAAAGGTGGCCTCAGGCATCTTTCAGTTTGACAAAAGTTTTGAATTCTCTCCTTTATCCTAATCACCAAGCATCTTTTCATGGATCACTTACTTCAGAAATCTTATACTTCTTAATTCTGTCTTTGTTCTCTTACATGTAAACCTTATAAAAAAGAAGGACTTTTTTTTTCTCAGGACCTTAGAAATATCATTTAGGTCACTTTTCCCACCATTCTATTAAAGGGTAGAAGTTTAAACCCAGCTACATTTACCAATCAAAAAAAAAAAATGAAAGAAAAGTGGTCCAATCATATTGACAAACCAACAAAACAACAAATCATCCTGGTATTTCTATAACCTATCAATTGAATTGTATAAAATGCATTTGATTTGTATAACAATATCCCAAATGAAATCTTATTTTAAACTTTTAATGGGTATAATATTATTGCAACCTTTATGTCTTAATGGTGGCATATGATAATATCTTCTAGACAGCTTGGTAGTAGATCAGTTATCTCACATGCCTTGGGTTCTAAAATTGATCCTGAAAACTACAAAAGTAAAATAAAATAGCAGTGCATTAGGGGATACATCTTATTTTTAATGGTTAATTTACACATACATAACATCTGATGAATAGGACCAAATTTTAAGTTTTTTTTCCTTATACGTATGTATTTGAATATTTCTGAGTGTAGGTTCAGACATAATTGCAATGCCTGCAGAAGGCACAAGACTTTGGGAGCCCATTCCTTTTGGAGGGATACTATTGTAGCCCAGATGCAGCAAGGAGGGTCTAGGCCCTCCCCCAAACAATATGGCAGACTTTGAAGGTCCTTGGTAGAGGGCCTCACTATCCCTGGAGAGGAGTCAAGGGGTAGATTGCGGCGAGTTGGGAACATGGGAGGAAGGGAGGATAAGGGATGGGTTATGAATATGTAAATATGAGTAATTAAAAAGAAAAAAATTTAAATCAGACCATTGGCAAGGGCTACATTTCTTTATAATTGCTGATCTCTCTCTCCAACTCCCAGGACCTAAACATAATTCAACATTATTTGCATTATGATAAGAAATTTTTTAATCTAAATTTTATTTGAAATTTTTTATTGTACTTGGATTTTAGTTCAAAGAACAATGACTGCAAGTTATTTTGTATTCCTTTGAAATTTAAAATATGCATGTTCATGGTTTTTGTATATATAGATATAGATATAGATATAGATATAGATATATAGATGTATAGATAGATAGATAGATATAGATTAGATAGAGATAGAGATATAGATATGCGTGTATGTATATATATACACATTCTTTTACACTAATTTAATGTGCAAATTGTGGAAAGAAGCTAGTTAGACATTCTGATATCAGACCTTCACAATTATTTTGATACTTTCCCTATCATAATTCAGTTGATTATATACATAAAAAGACACCTGTGTTAGATCAAGATGTTAATTTTATTATTTAATGTATATAGATAATTTATTCTTTTAAAATATTTATTTTTATCATATTTTAAAAGTTGATTTTTAATTGAATCTAAGTTCAACTACATACATGAACGACCTTAACATAAATTTTATTAAATTAGTTATTTGACAATTTCCCATGTGATTTGTGTATTGTGATTATAAGCACACTATGCTCCATTTCTCCTTCTCCTCCCCCCAGTCCATCTCCCATATTTATGTCTTCTTTTGGTCTGTGTCACATTGACGTTTGAACCAGGCCGTTTTGTGTTGCCCATCTGCTCTCCTGCAACCCTTTGCACCTATCAGTTAGAACTTGATGTGTTCATCAGAAGATAGGCACCTGAACACAACAGAAAATTGCATTCACCTGTATCCAATACTTCATCAAGAATGAAACATGCTTGACTAATAACAAATCATGTCTTGCACATGCTGAGTACAGACATCTTCAAGTGATGTAAGAATATGATTACCGTGTTAGTGAAGTTTCCATGAGATAGCATTTCCTAGGTTTTTACTTCCAGCTCTTACTTTTTTTTCTGCCCCTTCTTTCAAGATATTCTCTTAGAATTAGAGGTAGAGGTAGTGGTTTAAATTTCCTTTCTCTCAAGGGTGTGCATTCAAGTGTCTCTTATTCTTAAAACTTTGGGCAATCATGAATATGCATGCACCATACTTTGATAGGAGAAGCTTCTCTGATTCAAATCGGGATTAGGATTTGTCTAAGAGTTTAAGTTCCTCCTTTGACTCTAAGTCATGGACAGCCAAAGATTATCGACTAGTTTCATTACAAGGCAGAAATTCTGCCTTGTGGAGGCACCTCAAGTGCAGTCAGAGAGTGCTTAACTACATCATAGCAAGCCTGCCAGTTTTACAGCTGGGAGAATATCCTGCTTGGATGGTCTGTGCTATCATTCATGAGATTCATCTCAATAAAATTGTTGATGCTTTATCAGAAGCACACATATTGCAGTGCCTTGCTGCCATGTGAAAGATAGCTAGCTAGCAGTTTCATCTAGATTTCTCTTTATCTAAGCAAATGTATTTCATATGAAATACAATATATATAAAAAATAGTTTTAATTTTCAAATGGAACACAAAAAAGTCTGTAAGTTATTTGAAAACTCACATTCCCTTCTATGAATTTCCAATGAATTGCAAGAGATTAAAACCCAAGATCCTGTCACTTAGAAAATATGAAAAAAAATTGTGAAAACACTGAGAGACTTTGGACTACTCAGTAATAAATAGGATTTCTTTACAAAACTTCTCCACAGAGGGCTCAGGGAGCTATGTGAAAGAGGAACCATAAAGAATGAAAGAGCCACAGTGGCAGAAACACTTGAAGGGAACTATATCTTCAAGATACAACAGCACTAATGTATATGTGAACTCACAGAGACTGTGGCAACATACCCAGGCCCTGCACAGGTTCACACTACACTTTATCCCCCCACTGAGAGGGGATACAGGTTATCATCCTTAATGAGACTATCTCCAAATAACACCTACAGAGCAAAAGCCAGTTTTCTTCAAGGGAATCTCAGTGGATATACAAATCATACTAAAGAAAAGGACACATGCAGGATAGCAGTTGGGCAACACAAAAAAAATGCTGAGAGAAAGAGTACATGTCAGGAAAACATACCCATACATTTATACATTTATATGTACAATGCTTACACATTTTCAATAATTTGGTTAATCTATGTTTTTCACTATGTGAGACTACTGAAACAATCTAGTGAACATCTTTTACTTTGCAAAACAAATTTTAGTACTATAATATTACAAGTAAATTAATGAATGTATTCATGTATTTCTAGACCTTGTATCTTAGATACAGGAACAATGGAAGTAACCTGGCAAGAAAACATTTCTCTTTTGTCATCTAATGCAAGATTTACGATATACCTTAATTGAAATCAAAATCAGGCATAGAAGGAATTTTATCTACAATCTAACAATTGTGTTAATTAAGAAAATCTGCTGTTGGCCTGGGAAAAATACAAGAGAAGTTGGTAATATTTGTCATCAATTTGTAGGTAGTTAAAGCTTTATTTTGCTTTTTAAGTCTCAAAAGCCACTGAATTCACAGATCATTGCTTAGTCCTATGGTGAGAAAACTTGAATACATGCACATCTCCTTTGATATGTGGTCTTTTGGGTGACAGATTCTGGGTGGAAAGTATAAATTATATTCTATATAAATTCAACCTTCAGAAATGATCAGCAAAGAAGGAGACATAAGAAAATTACAACTACCACCACTTAAAACAATCTGTGTTTTAAGACCACAACCAAAAGTTACATCTTATCATTGCTCTAAGAAAGCTGGGTTTAAATCTAAATTTATGTTCATCTTCTTATATTCAAAATATAATTTATATGAAGCCACATAGAAACATATACTACCAATATGAAAAAATAAATTGCCCATATTGTTTAGAATATTTATATATATTGCACACATTACTGAAAATTCATAATATTTTATTCAAAAATATTCATAATATTTTTAATTAATCTTGGAAATTCCATAAGATCACATATATATATATATATATATATATATGTGTGTGTGTATATCTGCATATATACATATATACACAAACACAAATATCCTCACACAGTGGTCTCCAGAACTTTCTTCTTTCTCTGTTTTAATCAGTTGATTATCTCCAGCCTTTAAAATAGTGCTGTCCACAAAGGTGTATCTTCTCACCTCAGTTAAGTGTCTCTGGAAATATCTCCACAGACACATCCAGAAATTTGCCGCAAAATATTTCTAAAAATAGAATAGTGCCTTTAAGATAATTGTAAATAACATCAAAGTGATAATGAGCTTAATCAAAGTACAGGTATACTAATTACATTTATTCTCACAATAGTTTCATAATCCACCATCTATAACTATCTATGTATCTACCATCTATCTGGCACCTAGAAATACAACAAAATTCCCTAATTTAAATATGGAACTGTTATTCATTTATCAGTAAAGCTGGAAGAAAGTAATTCAACAATATAAAATATGTGGCATAAGTGAAGATAATGAAACATGGAAAATAAATAACAATTCCCTCTTTAAAGTATTTTATTCATTTTTTTGAAAATGACATGCATGTATATAACACATTATGAGCGAAACTACCCAGATTTCTCTCTTGCACCAAACTCACAATATTCCCTCATTCACAGCTTTGCCTCCTCCTGTTTCCCTTCATCTGCCTCTTCTTCCACTTCCTGCACACCCTCCTTCTTCTATGTTACATTTCAGAGAATTAGTGCTTCCCATGTATTCCCATGAGAGTGAGCTCTCACTAGAACATAGACCACACGCCACTACCCGCATTCACATATATATTAATGTTTACTTTACCCCAAGTATGAAAGCATTCTGAATTTTCACCCTGGCATTTTATTGTCTTTCCATTGCTGTTTGATTAAGTGGGAGAATATACTATTAAGGGATGATTTTCACTTTTTTTCCTACCGGTCACTTCTAATTTTATCGTGTTTGAAGGGTCGCATCCAACATGAAGAGGTGAGAGGGAAATTACAAATAATTGAAGCAGAAAATCCACAGAAGGAAAGATTTGTGAAATGAAGACTCAGCAACTATTGTGTTTTATAGAAAGGTCACACATGTAAAAGACGAATGTCTCTTGTTGAAAGCCCCAAGTCTCTGAGCAGGTTTCTAATGTTCTTTTACGGCGGGATGGCTCTCCCAGGACATGCTGTCCTATTCCTGAACTCCAGCACTGTAGTTATCATAATGTTATCTGCCAGCAGATCACCCCTTAGCCTGTCCTATTCCTGAACTCCAGCACTGTAGCTATCATAATGTTATTTGCTAGAAGATCACCTCTTAACCTAAACTCAGCCATGCTGTCTTAACTAAGAGTTTGTACTCTTTCTTACACTCCAATTTCTTTGACTAACAAAATCTCAGATACCCAGTTTTCCATTTTCAGAAAAGTGACAAGTGTTTTTACTCAGATAAGAAACATTTAACTAATAACATTTATAACCAAATACACTATCCACATTAATGGGAGCTCCATATAAAAATGAACTTAGCTATAACAGATGCTGAAAAGAATGTAGGGGATTTAAAAGTCAATGAAATAGGGTAGTAAAGAAAAAATCTAAGCAATCTTTTAAATAGATCTAAATACATCAAAGTGAAGATGGACAACAAAGATTTGGGGAAAAAATTTTCATATTTACTTATGTGTCAATCTGACATTTTAATTATCCTTAGGCCAATAAAATAAATAAAAATAAACAATCTTAACAACTATGAAATTATATTAAATATTTAGTACACTGTTCTTTTTTATGTAAGTCATTCAGGTATGTTATATTTGCCAATTACTTCTTTGTTTTGTTTTGAGTGTCAGGAGATGACCTGTCTGCAAATATACCTACAAATAAGACAGTAATTTTTACTACTCATTAGCATTTAAATGTAAATTGTTAGAAGAGTCTGACTGGAAAAGTAAATCTGTTCATCTATGCCAGACAATTAGCAAGAGATTTAAAAACAGACAATTTTAGCATGTAGCTGTATTCCTTTCTTCTTAGCAGAAAGGTCTTATTAAAATAGTCCAGTAAATCCTAAAATTTGCGAGGACATATACTTAAAACTTACTGTTAATGAATGTAAGCTTCATTTCATGGTCATGTTTCAGTTCCTAATAGCCATATAATAGTACAATCCATATGTGTGTGTATGTATGTATGTGAATAAGGACATAGATATATGGAATTACTATCAGTTCTTTCATAGTATCTTAGTATCATAATATGAGAATTTATTTTTAATATCAACTTTCAAAAAGTAAACTATAATTAAATATAAATATGGGGTCAATGGAAGTGAATTTATCCATAGTTATACCAATAGACTTTGGGAGCACATTCCACACAGAGGGATACTCTCTTAGCTTAGAGACATGGGAGAGGGCCTAGGCCCTGCTCTAAATGATGTGACAGATTTTGAAGATTCCATCCCTGGAAGGCCTCACCCTCCTGGGGAACAGAAAGGGGATTGGATAGAGGGGTCAGTGTGGGGCAGGTGAGGAGGGGAGAGAGAGGGAACTTGGATAGACATGTAAAATAAGATTGTTTGGTGGTGCACACCTTTAATCCCAGCACTCGGGAGGGAGAGGCAGGCAGAATCTCTGTGAGTTCCAGGCCAACCTGGTCTCCAGAGCGAGTGCCAGGATAGGCTCCAAAGCTATACAGAGAAACCCTGTCTCGAAAAACAAACAAACAAAAAGATTGTTTCTAATTTTCTAATTTAAATTTTAAAAAGAGGAGAAAAATAAAATATGAATTGTGTTTCAGATGCTTATTTGTGTTGAATAATATGGTAATTTTAATAAAAATAATTTAAATAAATACAATTTATTATTATATACTCACTTATAATATTCATTTAGAAAATAATATGCCATAACAAAGATATAGAACTAATTTATCATACTGTATTTTACATGCAAGTCATCCGGGTATAAGATAAAATTAGATGTATTGTTTAATTCCATATAAATTTAAAGAAAAATAATGAAATAAATTTTAAAGTTGAGTGTTAACACACACACATATTCATTTACACACACATTCACAAACACACACACAACAGCAAAAAGAAAAAAATATTAAAGATTCACTTCAGATAATAATCCTTCATGATTTTAATGTCTTCATGCTCTAATTGTATTTTATTTGCATTATGTTTATACCTTTTCATTGTCCTACCTAGTCTTATCAAAATCCTTGAGTCACTCTCTCTTTAATAATTAGTTGAACTCTGTCCATGTATATGTAAATGTATAATAGTGCCTGAAGGGATCGTAAGAGCCACCAGTAAGTTGTTTATCAAGCTAGCACAAGGGAGTTTTTATTCAGTTTCATAGCATTTATGTGTAATGCCAGAAACTGGGTAGAGATGTAAACCAGTGCATTTCTATATCCACTGCTCACCCAGCCAATCAATAGCAGTTAGCCCCAGGTGAAGAGAGACCCTACTTCATGAAATGAGAAAGAAAGCCATAGATTTCTTGAGGTCTCCTCACAGACATCCACATTCATTGTGTCTGGATCAGTCCAATGATGGTTTCCCAGCTATCAGTCTGGGAACCAAGAGCTCCCCCTAGTTCAGTAGAGCTGTTTCTGTGTGTTTCACCAACCTGATATGGACCTATTTTCTCATCACACCTCCTTTTCTACAACTGGAATCCAGTTCAGTTCGGAGTTTAGCTGTGGACATCTGCTTCTACTTCCATCAGCTGCTAGATGATGGCTATAAGATGGCAAATTAGACAGTCATCAATCTCATTATCAGGGGAGGGCATTTATGGTAGCCTCCCCTCTGATGCTTAGATTGTTAGTTGGTGTCATGTTGTAGATCTACAGACATTTCACTAGTGCCTGATTTCTCTTTAAACCTGTAATGGCTCCCTGTATTATGGAATCTCTTATCTTGCCCTCCTCTATTCTTCCCCCCTGTACAACCTTCCTGCTCCTTCATGTCCTCGTCACCCCTCCTCTTCTCCCCTTCTCATTCCCCTAGCTCATTCCCCCCTACCCTCATTGCTCCCAATTTGCTCATATCTTGTCCCTTTCCCATTCTCTGGGCGACCATGTACATACCAGTCATCAATTTCTGGTATCCACACTAATGCACACACATACAAACACACACAAATGTATATAAGTAAACAAAAATGCACACAAAATACTATAGCCACAAACTTTTTTATCCAGGCCTGATGACTGATACCAATCAAATGCTTAGAAATATTTTTATCATGCACTCTTTACTCCTTTCACCTCATGTCAGGGAATTAGTGTTGTTTATCTCAGAACTCTTAACTTGGTTATAGTGCCAGTGCCAGTGAAAAACTTTAGCTCATTTCTCCAACTGCCTTTACTCAGGACCAGTTCTGTGGATATGTGGAAGTATCAAGTTAGGAGACAAAAAAAGGAGAATAAATAGTTTAAAGTGAGCCACAGATATTTAGGTACATTGTAAATTCAAGAACAGCTGGTGCTTTATGAAATTCTGTCATAAAACAAAAGGAAGACAAAAGAATAGAACAGTTGTATATGGAATGCCGAAGCAATTTTTTTATGAATTCCTTTCATTTCAAACAGAAATTTTCCATATTATACAAAACACCCATTAGCAAAATGAAGAGGAAGCTAGCCCTTGAGATATGGTGTTCTTGGTGGTATGTTCATATCTTCAGTTGTGTCTTCAAGATACTCCCTGTTTAAACAAGTCACAATTTATGCAAATATCTTTATATTAAAATCCCACTGTGATAATAGCACAAAAGAACAATACAGTCTTTATAATTAGTTATTAAAAGTTTTCCTCCTATTTAGGCCATAGTAATCAATAAAGAGCATGCTTTAGACTGCTCAGATTTAAACAATTGGTGGCTTATGTTACCATAAACTGTTGTTCGAGGCAACAAATTATATAATGAAGAAGCATGAACTAAGGAAAAAAGCCCAAATGTTTCTATAAGTGAAATTCTGTTTTCACCGATGTACCAGTTTCTCCTTAATTAATAGTAAATTTTAATTCTAGTTCAAGTGAGCATTTAACAACTTTGCAGGATGACATTTTTCTACAAGCAAGTTATAACAGTATAAAAATTGCTGTGTAGTTATTACAGACACTTAAATAGGTGCTCAGCTTGTATGAGTCTCACTAAAATCTTCCACAATAAGTGTAACTCACAGAGGGTAATGGCAAAAAGAAAATCTATTTTAAGAGACAGAATTTGAAAATCCAATCATGAGACAGTTTATAAAGTAACTTTAACAGAAATCAAATGTAACCCCTTTAAAGTATTAGTAACGTGTGATTATTACATACATAGCTAAGTATTAAAAGGGCTACAAATCAAGCAATTCAACGATCAGTGCCAACAGTCAATGATGGATAACTGTTGTAATACACTAGGGAGAGGAACTATTAATAGTAGGATTACTCTTAACAATCATAATAAGTTAGCTGTTGAACCCTGGGATAACACTAATAGTGTAGGGATGGGGCTCAAGACTCAATGTCATGATGGGTGTGGATTGGGAATTTTGGAGCAGTAAGTATTGACTTACAAGAAGAAAGAGTTTTAATATTTTCAAATCAGCATGGCTAAGCCCTTGCTTGCTGGCAGAATATCAGCAATGTACAAAGGGTTTTACAAAAATATAATATATCACAGTGTTCCATGAAGATCTGAAATTGAATCTTAGCTGACTGGATGTATTTGGTTGCCTCTTGCTGTCAGGGACATTTTGAATTCCTAGAAAAAAAATCTATTTTAGAATACCATTAAACAAACTCAGGAAGTGTCCAGACTCTCCACTGAGTGGTGCAGGCTAAGCCGAGACTACAGGTTAGAAGAGGAGGAAAAGCCTCAGTGCCCCCCACTCACAGTGCCATTCTTCTCCATGATCTTTTCTGCTTTTCATCACATAGTCTTTTCGGATTGACTTGGTCCAAAGGACTGTTAAATAGAATAAATAAAATCTCTCTTATGTGGAGGGCTATCCTAATGACCTCCTTTACAGTTAACACTAAACAGCAATTGGTAAAAAGGGATTTTTACCCCAAAGAGAAAAATTTTATTAGAATTAATAACCTTTGTGTTTGCAATTAATATCTGCCTTGCATGCTTAGTATGTCTCTTCAGATGAGTACAGACTATTTAAATTATGGTACTGAATTCTATTTAAAACACCAGAGTTTCAGTAAAAATGTACATAATTATGCATCTCCTCTAGGCAATTTGATAGACAGATACATAAATAAGATATACTATTTCATTAAGTATATAGCTTATTTGTTTTTTGCCTTTTAAAGGTATTCATTAGTAAACTAAATAGTATTTAATAGCTTGTTTACTGAAACTTAAACAAAAGAATACTAGAAAAAACTTAAAGTTCAGAAAAACTTCAATTGTATAAATACTAAAACTAATCCTGGCAGAGGTGGGTCAGTCCTTTAATCCCAGACCTGTGGAAGCAGACACAGGTGGAACTCTGAATTCAAAATCAGCCTGGTCTACAAAGTGAGTTCCAGGACAGCCAGGCATACACAGTGAAAACCAGTCTAAAGAAACAAATAAACAAGCAAGATACTAATAAATAATACCAACAATAATTTGGGAGGTTTTGTTGTTTTAGTATTTATATTTTAAAGCATAAATATAATTTTATGTTTATGAATTCATTTGCATTCATGTATAGAACTATAATTCTATAAGGCACTGTATTTGCCTAATATATAACAGCTAAATGAATTGATGCCATTTGTTATCTGAGAATTTCCAGTCATAAATATAACCTAATTATAAGTGTTTCATTTTGCGAAAAATTTATATTCTTTAAATATTTTATAGCTGGAATTGTTTCTTTACTTATAAAATTCAACTTTTACCACTTATGATTCCTTTTAAAATAGATCATTAGCTGTAAACTTATTGGGCCTGTAGCCATTTTGTAACATGTGTAACCTGAGAAAATACATCAAGCTTATTTTAATGAATTATTTTTGCAGGGATGGTAAATGCACTTAAGGCTTCCTGAATCCTAAGCAAGCACTTTACCTCAGAGCTGCAACCTTTGCCCTACACATTCATTGCAGAAATAAAAGTCTGCAGTCTGCAGATGTTCACTGCAAACAATTCAAATATTCTCCATGGAGTCATTTAGAAAAGAAAGAAATCCATATCTTTCCATCATCCTCCAGACTGAACCATATAAACTGAGAGTGTATAGATTCTTTGCATTGTTCATTGTAAATGCTGTATTTCTTTATACCTGTAGTAGACAGACAGGAACTATATGCTAGAGAGACACATGAATTTATATAATAGATATTATATTAAATGCATTGTTTTGAATGATTTTATACACAGAAACTTTCATAAAATGAGCATATATATATGGCATTATATTGTAAGCAAGACAGGTGAATTTCCAAATGAATCCAACAGTGATTAAAAAATTTGCTACATAAATACATTTCAAATCTGTAGTAATATATGTGCCTATATGTGTGTATGTGTATAATGTCAATCAAAAACAATTAATTGATTAACAAAGAATGAAAGTATCTGAAGATTAGCAAAAGATAACATGAATATAAAAATATTTAAATACCAGTTAATTAATGAGTAATCATGGCAGATAGGAATAAGTGCCTTAAAACTAGATGCAACATAAATAATAAGAACCTAGAGAAATATATTGGGTTCAAACAGAAGATCAGATAAACAAAGAAACCAAGTCACTACCCTTTATCTCAGATTGGAAGTGTGATCACCACAACTGGAGTTGGTTATTTTCCTTCTATCCTACAAGTAGAAGTGTGCTAATGTGTTTCATGTGAGAGAATTATAGGAACCAGAGAGGTCATAAAGTTATCATAACATGGAAGGTTTGCTTCGTGATAAAAATGATATTTAAATACATGAAACTTTTCTCCTGTTACAGGTTCACTAATGTATTTCAAAAGTGTTTCTGTAGAAGTCTCTATGCACTAATACCATGTGATTGGTGCAAACCATCAGTAAAAGGAAAAATTCAGTCATTCAGTACATAAAATGAGCATATAAGGTACACTCCAATCTAGGAGGACTGGTCTTCTTACAAGGAAGGTTTACAGTAATAAGCACCTCCAGTGCAAAACTTTTATATGACCATGGAAACTTTTATCAAAGAGAGGATTTGGAGCTAAATAGCCTCATCTGTACTGTACTTCAATGTAGATGTCTATCGTCTAGAATTGCCAGAATACACATTTTGTTATTCAAGCTACTCAATGTGTAGTATTTAGACATAACAGCCTGGGGCAACTAATGTTTCCATCTTTAATGAGGTGAGGCTTTCCTTAGTGAAAAAAAATCTCCAAGAGGAAAGAAAATCTCAGATGAATTTTTCCAAAGGATGGAATATGAATTTAATTCAAAAGCTCAGAAATGCAGGAACCCAGGAATTTGGTCACATAAACAAATTTTCTCATGTGCCTCTCTCTGTATGTCTCTATTTCTCTGTGGGTCTCCCTCAAAAAATTATTCAACATTAGTCATTGAAAATTGAGATATATTCTTATGTAATTAGTAACAAATCAAGTCTAGCTCAGAAGAACTATGTCTGTATGTGTGTGCTACCAATAGTGCAGAGAGAAGAAGCCAACTTTAGTAAATGCAAGTCACAGGAATCTGATATTCAGGTTTCATAAATGCTAACAAATTAAAAATTAAAGCAGGAATGTGCAGCAGAAGAAAGATTTAAGATGTAATTTATGAAATAGTACACATTTGTCTAAATATCTGATCATTCCCTAAAACTTTCTACTTAAGATAACATTATGTGTGTGTGGCTACAGACAGTGATCTTGAAAACAACTGTTCCGAAAGTGGAACACAACTTTCCACATGTCAAGAGTCACAAGAAATGTACAAAAAATTAAAATTAAAAAATAGGAACTAATTCTGTGACCCTCTTCCACCAAGCAGCACAGCTTCAGGAGGGATGTACCTCGAGCAGTGAGGGAGGGATTGATTTGGCTGATCTGGCTAGCTAGGTGGCTGTCCCCTTCCTCCAGAGAAGCTAAGAGGACCCTAAGAGAGACATTGAAGTTCCCACCTGTGAAGGGGAAAGGGACAAGAGCCCCTGAACAAATTGAGAGCATGGGGTGAGGGGGGAGGTAGGAGAAAGAAGAGGGGAGAAGAGGAAGGTGGAGAAAAATATGAGGGATCAGAAAGATTGCGTGGGGAGATGAATAGAAGAGAGCAAAACAAAAGAGACACATCAATAGAGGAAGCCACTATAGATTTAAACAGAGAACTGGCACTTGGGAATTGTACAGAGATCCACAAGGATGACACCAAATAGGAATATAAGCAATAGTGGAGAGGCTACCTTAAATGCCCTTCCCCTATGATGAGAATGATGACTGCCTTAAATGCCATCCTAGAGCCTTCACCCAGTAGCTGATGGAAGCAGAAACAGAGATCCAGAGCTAAGCACTGAGCCAAACTCCTGGAATCCAATTGTAGAGAGGGAAGAGTGAGGAATAAAGGGGTCAAGATCACACTTTGAAAACACGCAGAAACAGTTAACCTGAGTAAGTGGGAACTCATGGACCCCAGTCTGACAGCTGGGGAACCAACATAGTACCAAATCTGGCCCCCTGAATGTGGGTGTCACCTAGGAGCGCTGGGCAGTCTATGGGGCCTCTGGCAGTGGAACCAGGATGTAACCCTAGTGCAAGAATCAATTTCGGGAGCTCATTTCCCTTGGAGGGATACTCTCTTAGCCCAGATACACAGGGGAGGGCCTAGGCCCTGCCCCGATGACTTGACAGATTTTTATGATCCCTCATGGAAGTCTTCACCCTTCCTGTGGCGTGAACGGGGTATGGATGGGGGAGGGTTAGTGGGGGGGAAGGGAGAATGGGAGGGTGGTGGAACTGGAATTGATATGTAAAGTAAGATTGCTTCTAATTTAAATGTAACTTATGAAAATTGGTTCCCATACTGATAGCTGGGAAACCAGCATGGGACTGCTCCAGAGCCCATGAACGTGGGTGTCAGTGAGGAGACCTTGCTAATTAATCTATGGGCCATCGTGTAGTAGATCAGTACTTATTCCTAGCATAATAATGGAATTTGGGAGCCGGTTTCACACAGAGGTATACTCCCTGAGCCTAGACACACTGGGGTGGGCCTAGGCCCTGTGGCAAAGGATAGGACAGACTCTGAAGACCCCCGATGTAAGACCTCACCCTCCCTGGGATCAGAAAGAGTATGGGATAAGTAGGGTGTTAAGTTGGGAAGGGGCAGGGGAGGAGGGGACGGAGAGGGGACTGATATTCACATGTAAAGTAATCTTGTTTCTAATTTAAATAAAATATGAAGAAAAAAGCGACAAGCGAATAAACAAGAAAAGGAAATGGGAGATATGAAGACAATGAATAATAGTGAAGTTCAAACAGTGAATATACGAGTACACTTTGCATCTGAGTGTCCTATTTCTCATCCTGTTTGTTGCTTACTTTGTTTTGTATTCATTTAGTAGTGAAGATCTTTTCTAAGTATTCACATATGAATGTGTAAAAAAATATTCCACCTTATGTGTAAGACCACACATTCATTTTTTAAATAAAGTTTTATTTAAATTATAAACACTCTTGATTGCATTTTGAAGATAGCTAGAAGATGTTGATGATGAAGATTTTGAAAATGTGATTGACACACTTGAAAATGATAACTGCTTTGCATCTGTGAAAAATGATGATGTTGATTTTACCAACAATATGAAAAAAAAAAAAAGGATCTAAGGAGAACTTGGAAGATTCAGATAGTAGTGAAGATAAGCTTGGTGACCTGGATGAAGATCAAGTTTCTTTTCTTCTTTTTTATTTTGGTTTTTCAAGACAGGGTTTCTCTGTGTAGCTTTGGAGCCTATCCTGCCACTCGCTCTGGAGACCAGGCTGGAACTCACAGAGATCTGCCTGCCTCAGTCTCCCGAGTGCTGGGATTAAAGGCCTGCGCCACCAACGCCCGGCTAATGATCAAGTTTCTTTAGGAAGTATGAATGATGAAATTTTGACATTGACAAAGATGGAGGAACATTCATGAATGTGTCAGATGATAAATTGAAGATGGTCCAGAATTTGATGAATTCAACTCCAAAGCCAAAAAAGCGTGAAGATAATATTGACTTTGCTGGGTCATTTCAAGGAGCACAGAAGAAAAGGAAAAGCTTCCATGACTCCTGCCTTTTTGTCTCTGCTGAGGAGTTTAGCCCTCTGTTGAATGAAATCATGGAATCCAAGTTTGATAATATTGGCATGAACACAATGGTTAACAATGATAATGCAAGTTTCAAAGTGGGAAGCTGATCATGAAGATTAGCTGCACAACAGAGATGTGAAAAATCATCATCAAGAAAAAGAAAAATTTCAAAAAGAAGTTGAAAATCTCTCAAAAATCCAGAAAGCAAAGGAAATGAATGCTTCAGAGTTAATAATAGTTAAGATTCTACTCACTATTTTGCTATCCAACCACTTTTCCTGATCTTTCTCTCTAACTCCATACATTCCAGACTTTTTAATGGATTTGTAATAAACTATACAAACAAACAAGCAAACAAACAAAACAATCTTATCTTATATACCAATCCCAGTTCCCTCTCCCTCCCATCCTCCCATTCCCAACACAAATCCCCAATCCCACACCTCAGCTACTCCTCAGGGAGGATGAGGCCTTCCACAAGGGATCATAAATGTCTGTCACATCATTTGGGGCAGGACAAAGGCCTTCCCCCATGTGTTTAGGCTGAGAGAATATCCAGCCATAGGGACTGGGCTCCGAAAGACAATTCCTGCACACAGAATAAATACTGGTTCCACTGCCAGTGACCCCATAGACTTCTGAGGCCTCCCAACTGACATTGAAATTCAGGGGACATGGTTCAGTTCTATGCCAGTTCCGTCAGTCAAACTGGCATCCGTAAGTTTCCACTTGCTCAAGTCAGCTGTTTCTCAGATGCTCCTCAAGCAAAGAATGGATAAAAGAAATCCTGAAATTTGCAGGCAAATGGATGGAACTATAAGAAACCATCATGAGTGAGGTATCCCTGACAAAGAAAGACAAACTTGAACTTTACCTAGTAGCTGATGGAAGCAGAAGCAGAGATACTCAACTAAGCACTGAGCCAATCTCCTGGAATCCAGTTGTAGAGAGGGAGGAGTGATGAGCAAAAAGGTCAAGACCATGCAAAGGAAACCCATATGAGGCCACACATTTATTAAATACATTGTTTTAATTAGGAAATGTAATTTATAAATTTCATTTTATGTGAGGAATTTCAGATAATGATCAGTGATAATATAGTTGATGAGTCTTCTCAGTAATAAATCAATCAGATATGGAAGTCAATCACCACAACTTAAATAAAACTCAAAATGTGTGATTTTTACGGCAAATGAAGTTGTTTATGGGCCATGCAGAATTCTAAGATATATCAAGTGTCTTTAGATCACATAGTTTACACTTTATTCATATGCACGGTATTTTATACTCAGAAAGACTTTTTTCTCTTTTTTTTTTTTCGCTTTTTCAAGACAAGTTGTCTCTGTGTAGCTTTGGAGCCTATACTGACACTCACTCTGGAGACCAGGCTGGCCTCAAACTCACAGAGATCCACCTGTCTCTGCCTCCCAAGTGCTGGGATTAAAGGCGTGTGCCACCAATGCTCAGCCATTATTCAGAATGATTTTTAAATCTATACTTTTTTCCCTGTGATCATATTACCCAAACTGACACCATTGTTACTACTTTCGAGTAGATGATGTTTCCTTGTGTATACAGGCATGTAGACAGGATAAATAAGTAGCCATAATGTTAGAACTTAGAGGATGAGTGTTGTAATTTTAAAAAATGGCACTAGAGAGAGTTGCTATTACACAGACCTTATTTGGAGTGCTTTTATTAGGGAAAGGGGAATAGGAAAAAGGAGGGGCATCAAGACTGGCCTCTGGGGACAAGAGCAGCAGAAGAGAATGGAGGCAAGGAGATGCAGAGACAGAGAGAGATGGAAACAGACAGACAGAGATAAACAGAGTAAGATGGGAGCTGGGCAGGGCCCTTTTGAAAAGGAATATAATGAATATGTCCAGTTGGTGCTCTGAGCGGCTGCAGCTGAGGACATAACTTGTCAGAACCCCAAGGGCAGGCCAGTAAAGATGCCTGAATACTAACAATGAGAATAGAGAAATTCAAGTTTTAAATACAATTTTTGCAACATGATTAAATATGAATTAAAATATCAACATAAACCCATGAATTCTTAAATTATTTCTTACCTCTCTACAGTAAAAATGAAAATTCTAAAGAACCCAGAATAGTCCTTTATTGCTCACACCCAGAACTAGAAGAGTCAAGGCTCTAGCTAAGACCTTCCCAACTCCTGTGATTCACACTCATGTTAAGCTCTGAGAAGTACATTCAGCAACACTAAAGGATGTCAAAGTGCCATATACCAACAAATCACATTCTGTTTTCTGTTTTGCCTCTGGGAATGAGTTCTGTTTACCATCTTCATAAAATGTCAGATAAACCTGACATTCCTTACTGTCCTGTTACAGGAACAATCGCAGCTTCCGGGACATGGATGGTTCATTCTGATGTGTCTGTATTTGGAAATTCCATCACCAAGATCTATAGCTGCCCTCCTCCATCTTAGTAAGTGTGCAGAAGGGACCTATGGAGCATCTTTGATGCTTCTGTTGCTCATGATTTTTGTGGATAATTAGTCAACATAAATCTCTGATTATTTTTCCTAACCTTACATAATATATTCAATTTAGAAGACCCTTTCCTGATGGGGGAAGTACTTCTGTGTATGTTTATCTTAGTGATTGTTTAATAAAGTTCTGTTTGGCCAATGAAACATCAAGTTAGACAGGACTAGGAGTGAAAGAGGATTCTGGGAAATGTAGTAGAGAAGTGGTGATCCAGGCTGGAAGTGACATAGAAAGGAGACTCATATTTGAGCATGGAGAAAGAGGAAGTGTCCCTTTTCCCCTCTGATCTTCCTCCAGTGGTGCAATGTGAGCCACCGGCAAGGAGGGACGTCAATAAGGGGTCCGATAAGATAAGTCTTACAAAATACATAGATTTATGATAACTAAGAATGAGTTAACAGATGAGAATCCTAGTCATTGGCCAAGCAGCATTTGAACCTAATACAAGTCTCTCTGTGTATTAATTTGTAGGGCTCGGGCAGCTTTGGCAGAAAGATTTATCATAACACTTTCCCATTAACTTTCTTTATTTTTTATAACATGTACTAGGGAAATTTCAATCTTTCACCATTATTTTTTCTTGCCATGGCTTTTCCAGAATCCATGTGCCCACTACATTATTGTTTCTCATTTTTTTGTTATCCCTTCAACATTAAATCCTATAGCATAGGAAAGAGTCTCCATTTCAAACAATAAACTACTACTTATTGTTATTATTATTTGTCTTTTATCTGAAGAATCCTAAAATCTAAAGACAAAAATAGTACCCAACTATTGCCATTATACACCTACAATTCGTTTGATATTGTGCATTGCTTATGTGGATTTTCTTTTTTTCTACCATAGTGTTACCCCTGATCCAGCATTTCTTAGAGCTATAGAAATCATCTTGACATTCAAAAGAAAAAGTTGTTGGCATATTCAATGGGAAATAATCTGACAGTTCTCAGCAAGAACCAATGTAATACCATCAAGAATAACACAGTACTAGTTAGATATGGGAAATAGAAGGAAATTGAGGCAGCCTCAACTTGCCCATAGAATATAGTAGAGGCTGCATTCAAAACATTTTGGAAAAGCCTTACACTTGTGACTTTGACAAAATTCTGTGTCTCAGATTTTAGGGGGATTTACTTTTGTTTGGTTTTGTTTTATCTTAATTACTATGCTATGACCTTCATATACTGACACAACATTAGAAGAAATGGGTCTGTCTTTCAAAGTTTCCAAACATGAACATTAAATTTTTCACCTTTTGTTCACCTTCAGCTTTTGGTTTAAACTCAAGTTATAAAGATATAAAGGAACGTGCATAGAGATCTTCATCTTACAATCAGCCTTTAAGGGCTTATTGGAAGACCTCAGTCTCTTAATGATTCCCTCATGGTATCAAAACAACTTAGAAGTAACCTGTGTCTTGTGTTCTTTTTATAGTTCCCATAGCCTTGCTTCTCATTTCTATGAATGTCTTATCAGCACATCTGCTACTGCAGTCTGGTCGACTGGAAAGTTTCCAAGCTAATTTCAAGTGTGATATTTAGCAGTTGATGTGCTGTCATATGCCAGGCAATCTGTCCCTCACCTATTGACTGTCACCCAGCTCTAATATATGATACATGACTTAATACTTTTCTTACTATTTGGTAGCTTGATATACTATAGTCTTCATTTGTATTCATGTTTGGTAATCACATAGATACCCATAGTAAATTGGTCATTTTTGTCCTTCATCCAGGGTAGTAGCTATCCAAAGCATTCAGGAAGAAAGAGAAAAGGGGATGGGAGAAACATACATATATAATGTAAAACTGACCAGGTTGGTCAGAGTGGGAAAAATAAAGACCAAGTAAAAGTAGTTGATCCAGAGTGCCATATAGCTCTAAAGAAATAGTAAGTCTCTTCTTAAACTGAAGTTACCTCTGAAGTGAATCTCATGCTTTTCAGATGCAGAACTTAATATCCCTGATATGCTAAGAGTTTGTCAAAAGTCTTGAGTGAAATGAACTTCCTCTTTCAAAACCATGATAACTTACAGGAGACAACATCTGGAGCCTTTAGTCAAATAAACTACTAGAAATCAGGGAATAGATAAGGAAATATTCCTGGCACTCACACATGCAGATAATTTTAAGTAGGTATGCATACACATATCTACTTTTAAGTACTTAGTACACTTATGTGCATTTATTTAACAGGTAATGACTTTGGAATATTATGAGTTATATTATACATAAATTTAAGTAAAATCTTTATAGGGACCAATGTATTCATGGACATACACATACTAATTCACTATGAGATTCATTGGAGCAAAATGGGCAATCACTGGAGGATATAATTAGAAACATTTGGAAGGTTGTAAGAGTATTCTGAGAGTAAGCTAGTAATTAAGGTAAATTGGTGTTTTGAGCTTAATATGAGTAAGCTATAACTATGGAGAAAATTTTTCAACAGGAGTATATTTCTAGAAAAAGTCTCAAGTGCTGTAAAATGCATGATAACAGAATTATCAGTTTGTTCACAAAGCAGCCATAGAAATGATGAGTGAGATATTAGGATTTCTATGCCAGCTTGTTTCTTGGGTCCGTTTTATTGGAAAATCTTTTCCCAACCCTTTACTCTGAGGTCCTCTGGCAAGTAGGGCTAGGGAAGGTCCAGCTGGTCTCTTCCAAGGACTGAGCAGGATGATGAGTGTCAATGACACAGATCCCCCCTCGTAGTTACCTGGGAGAAACACACAGGATACTTGTCAAAGCAGGATTTTGTTTTATTCCAACCAGCAGGAACTTATATAAGTTTGAGATAGAGGATGAGAATCTTAAAATGGGGTAAGCTGATGTGAGGAATAAGGGCCAATAATATTCCACCAAGATGGCAGGTAGCTAGGCAGGGGGCAGTCTTATATCAGGCCTTGCTGAGTCACCCCCACATGGGGGTTACAGGCCAGAGACAAGTAGCCAAACTCCAGCCAGGCTCAAGAGGTTATACAGGGCCTCATATCCAAGCCCTTTTAGGCCCAACAATTTTCTACTTTTCTCCCCATGTCTTC
Organism: Cricetulus griseus; assembly: GCF_003668045.3. Taxonomy (NCBI): domain Eukaryota; kingdom Metazoa; phylum Chordata; class Mammalia; order Rodentia; family Cricetidae; genus Cricetulus; species Cricetulus griseus. The sequence goes on from NC_048595.1 coordinate 350,578,556, forward strand.
CATCTCCCCCAACATACATCTTTTCTTTATGATTATTGAACACCACAAAAATTTTGACATGAGAAAGGAGTGAGAGTCACTTTACAAATTTTTTAACAGAATTTTACAATGGAATTAGTAACTTAACTGGCCTAAAATAGCTTTAAAAACATTACAATCAGATTGAACAAGCTATATCTGCATGTTGTTTCCAAGATTTGTGGGTCATAATTCTTGTATAAGGCTTTCACAACTTGTTGGCTTCTTTAAACACATGATATCACAACAAATACATATATACATACATTTCATATATGTGTGCATATATACATACATACATACATACATACATACATATATTACTATGAGAAACAGACATGGAAGAGAATGCAAGTTAAGATTTAATATATGTAGTAATGTATATTGCAAACTTAAGAGAGAAAGCAATGTGGTGGATACATGAAAGGAGAGGTAATGATGTGACCATAATTTAAGTTTAAAAATTAATAAGTATAAAGTTAATTCCATGAAAGAACCCAAAGAATCATAAGGTGGTTACAATATTATCTTAGTTTCAGAGAAATGCATAGAGAATGAGCCCATATTTGGATAGCCTGTTGAGTACATTTTCTTAAATGATCTCAAGGATTTTTGTTACCTTTGCTTTTAGGTCTGCAAAAATTTCAGTAATCTAGGGGTTAAGAAACATTTCCATAAGTATGTGGTACTTTGATAGCAGGAATAGAGAAACATTGCCCCTGGCTTGAGCATTTGAAACTTCGCCACCAACCCACAGTGACTCATTTCCTTTACCAAGACCATACCTACCCAATCAAAGCTATAAGTCCTAATCTTTACAAATAGTGACACTCCCTATGACCCTATGAAGATAATTTTCATTCAAACCAGCAGAAATGTCAAGCTAGATTTTTCTGGGCACTGGTGGAGTTAGAGGGACAATGGACATTACAAGAAAATGCAGGTGTTATTTAAGTTATGGGGTAAAGATGATCATAAGAAGGTTTTTTCTTCATTGTTTTTTGTCTGTTTAAGAGATTAGAGAAAAGGGGTACTGCAAAAGAGTCCAAAGAATCTGCAAAGGTATGTGGGATTTTTACTTAAGATACAAACTTAATGAATAGAAGTACTAACATATTAACATTCACATAAATTGTAGAACAATGATGTAGAAAACTGCAGAGATGCTTATTAGAATAATATTCAGTACTAATAAAGAAAATGGTATTTAGGATTATTATTGTCCATAATGACATAATAAAAGTCAGAAAGTACACATCTAAATGCTGGTTGGTGCCTCGAAAATTTGGCATGTGTTTTTAAGAAAATAATGAGATTTGCTTTCTTTGGATACCAAAATTATGAAAACAAAAACTTTAGAAATATATTACAGTTGTACATGATAGAGAATAAAAGTAGATGCTGTAAATTAGTTTTGAAATATTTTTTCAGGTGTTCATGGTGAAAACTGATAGTTAAAGTATTATTAGTAAATGAAAATATGAAGTGTCTGGGAAGACTCTAGATTTGGGATTCTTTCACTGATGATAATAAATCTGAAACTACAAATTTTGTTATTTCTGTTCATGTATGTGTTTCTCTCTGTGTGTAAGTATATGTAATTGCACATGTATTCTGTTGTCTGCTAAAGCTAGAACTTATTGTTGGACCCCCTGGAATGGAGTCACAAGTTGTGACACACCTGATATTGGTGCTGGTAAGTAAACTTGAATCTTCCGTGAGAAAAGAAGTATTCCTTAAGCACTGGTTCATCACTCCAAGCCATCTTCTTGATGTAAAAGATGGAAAATGAAGTCTGATGTTACCAATGAAAGCACTTTGTTAATCAATGACTCTTTACCATTTGGAGAACATTAATGTAAGATTCACTATACTGGATTTAGGAAAAAAAAACTTTGTGATATGGGTACAGACTAGTATGTGGGTATTTCTGTGTGTGTGAGAGAGAGGGGGATGCAGAAGGGATGGTGGGAGGGAGGAACGATATGGAAAATGCAAAATTGGAATATATAAAGCACCAATATCTAGGGGTAATATCATGATTGGAGGAGGCATTTGATGATTAATCCAGAATAGACTATTTAGGTTTGGGGTTTTTTTTGGTTCCTATGCCTTTGTGTATGAGCATAGGAGCCAGAGGTTAATATCAATATGTCTCCTCTTATTTTTTTTGTATAGTGCAAATTTCTGAGCCGTTAGTTTGGAGACACTACTAGACTGGCAGAAAGAAAAGGAGAATCTGTAGTCTCCCTCCATAGGACTGAGATTCAGGGTTTGCAACCTAAATGCCTTACTCTTAAGGAACTTAATGAAAACCGAGTACAGGCAATGAAAAGAGAAAGACCATACGGGGAATTATTAAAACAAAGTGTGGAATCAATGAGCACAATGTATCCATAATTATCAAATTATTCAAGAATTCTTTTAAGATAGGGCCCAGTTTGTAAGTAATATGCTTATTGACTTTAATATATAAACAAGCAAATGGCAATAAAGGTCTTCCTTTAAACTGTCCCTGGGCTAGCTGGAAGCTCATGTCAGTGACTTGAGAAAACATCAAAACTACTGCACATATAAAATTCTATGGATCTTCTGGCAGTGGAACCAGTATTTATCCCTAGTCATGAATGGGCTTTGGGAGCCCAATCACTTTCTCAGCCTAGATGCATGGTGGGGAAGGGCCTAGTTCCTGACCCACATGATGTGACAGACTTTGATGATTCCCCCATGGGAGACCTCACCATTCTGAGTAGTGGATGGGGGTGAGATGGGGGTGTTGGTGGGAGGAAATGGGAAGATGGGAGGGAGAGGTATGTAAAATAAGATGGTTTTTAAATTAAATAAAAATTAATTAATAAAATAAAATTTTGCCTTCAGTCATCCTGCATTTATTTTGAAAGAATTCAAAATAAATGTTTTAATATACTTAATAGAAACAACTTTTACTGTATTAACATTTACAACAGTTGCATGGAAAGTTTCAAAACTATTCAGTAAATTCTTATATCTGACATGAGGAAGTAAACCCATATATCTTAATCTTTCTTATGCATTTGGCATATGTCTACTCTCTATTCATATCAATTAAACCTTTGTCTCAGTGTCTAATATCTTTGTTGAGAACTAAGTAACTTTTATGTGTCTAACATGAACATCCAGAATATTTATTACCTCTAAAATAGGAGATTGAATGACACACTGGTTCTAACAATGGAATGGGCATTAGTATTCTTGTAATTGTACACTAGGTGATTGACAACTACTATAACTCATTATTAAGTACAAGTCTTCCCACATCTTGAGGATTCTGAACAATGTACAATTTATTTTATATGTACTGATTTTCTATCTAAACAAATAGTAGAATTTTTATCTCCGGACAGCACATAGAGCTTCTTCTGTACATGTTCATGACCCACAATTCACTTTAATATTTATCATTTAAATGGGTATTATGAGGTTTTTGGATTTTAGAACCTTCCATTCAGCAATCCTAACATGATGTTAAATTATTTCAGCTAATCATTCATTGCTTTATAGAAAATAATACTAAGTTAATGTGGGAAATTACCAACATGGAGCCAGGTAAAAATACAAGGGATTTTAATAGGGAAAAAGCCTACTTACAGAGCGACCTAGCCAGCTGGCCGGGCAGCAGTCTGTACAACACACCAAAAGTGAAACCGAAACTCAAACCACCTGAACGCCTCTCACTCTACATCACTCTGACCATGCCCTGGCAGGAGTGGTCAGACACTCCCCTAAGCAGGCATGGCTACAGCTTCCCCTACAATTCCCCTTTTAGTCTATAAGAGGATTAAAATTAACTGTGTAAAGTATCCAAAATTAACAACCATAAAGGTGAAATATAAGAATACACAACCATCTGCTTATGTCATATCCTAACTATCTATTTTAACTAAACTCTAAAGTCATCTGAAAGAGATGTCCAAGTCTGAACACCTCCTTCCAATCCCAACCATAATCAATAGGAAGCTATCCCTAACTAGGTATATACACTATCCTAAATAACTACAATGAGGAAAGTGGGCATAGCATCTTCGAAGTTACTTCCTGCTGAAATGGGATGATGAAAGCCTTGTGGGGACCTGTAGGAAGAAAATGTTAGTATATTGAAAGACTTGAATGCATTGTATCCAGTCCATGTTAGATGGGATTTGCTTGATTGAAGATCTCGCTTGAAATCCTCAACTTGATTGAAGTCACTACCCGAAGCTCTGGTAGGAATGTCAGTTGAAATGGAGCAAGTTGGATCCAGTGCAGTTGAGGAGGTGTGGCCCATTTTCTTTCCAGGATGTCCAGGGATTGCTGTCAGGCAGGTCTTCATTGGCTTGTGTGGGACTAAAACATAAAAAGTTAGGAGAGAAATATTTGGTTGTGTATGTATACATACTGGGAAAGGCAACCATGGGAGCATAACAATTATGAGAGGGTACACACCTTGAAAGAAAGATCCAAGAAAAGACAAAGAAAGTCCCCAAATTACTCTCTTATTCTGTATTACATCAATTGGCTTCTTGATACGATACAGAAGAAACTCTAAAGCTTAATTGCAAAATGTGCTTGGATTTTAGAGGAGGAAAGACAAATCCACCTCTAAATCCAGTATTGGTTTAATTGAATAGGGACTAGGAAATAAAGAGAAATAGAGTTCTCTGAGAGACAGATGTAAAGTTTACCGTGTGGCACATTCCTTTTGTTAGATGGTTATAACTACCTTCTCTTCTTAAGTATCTACACATGCAGTGTCCTTTGCCTTCTAGAGCTGAGTGTTCCTGTGAAAATAAAAGCAAACACTTCCCTTGCCTTTGGGAGGTTTTTATTTAGTTTATGAGATATACCTTAGTAAAATACTTGTCATTTCTACTCATCAAGAGGTTTTTCCTTTTCAACACGAATCTTGATCAATTTTGATGGTATCCAAAGTTTTTCTTCTCCTGTGGAAACCAATGCAAAATCCCTACCCCAATGTAACACATGTCCTGGTTTCCATACAGAGGTTAGTACATCTTTGAAGTATACCGGCTTATTGAGGTCAGCAGTTTTTTCCATAGTCCAGTGTCTTTCTGAAGCTGTTTGTCCTTTATCATTGGCATTAAGGAAGTTTAGTGTTAATAAAGCATAATGCAACCTATGTTTGTGGGGTTTAGTCATCCAAGCCTGTCTATTGAGCATCTCCTTTAGTGTGCTATTAGATCTCTCAACCACTGTTTGTCCCGTAGGATTGTGTGGTATACTGGTTACATGCTTTATGTTATAATATTTGAAAAACTGTTCCAATTTTGTGGAGACATATGCTGGAGCATTGCCAGTTTTTATTTGAGCAGGTATACCCATAACTGCCATCACCTCTAGCAGGTGTGTAATAACAGAATCAGCTTTTTCAGAGTTAAGAGCAGTAGCCCATTGGAACCCTGAGAATGTACCTATAGTATGATGCACATATTTCAATATTCCAAATTCTGCAAAGTGAAAGACATCCATCTGCCAAACCTCATTTCTCCGAATGCCCTTAGGATTACAACCTGCTGGCAATGGAGTTTGGTTATAAATGTAATAAGTAGGGCAGTTTCTCACTATCTCCTTGGCTTGTTGCCAAGTGATGGAGTAGTCCTTTTCAAACCTTTGCTATTTACATGATGTTTCTTATGAAATTCTGAGGCTTCTAGCACACTTCCAATTAATAAACAATTGATCAATCTAATCATTGCCTTGTGCTAGTGGGCCTGGCAGACTCATATGGGATCTGATATGTTTAATGTACAGAGGATTTCTTCTGTTTATTATTGTTTCCTGTAATTTTAAAAACAGAGAAGTTAATTCTGTATTATCAGGAACGAATTCTGCGTTCTCAATATGTAAGAATACTCTCTTTGCATATTGAAAATCAGTAACTATATTAAGAGGTTCTGTAAAATCCATAAGCACTATGAGAATGGCATATACTTCTGCCTTCTGTGCAGATGTATACAGACTTTGAACTACTTTCCTTACCTCACCTGCTTTATAACCAGCCCTACCTGATTTGTTGGCATCAGTGTAGAAGGTAAGAACTCCAGAAATGGGAGTTTGTCTTACAATACGTCGAAGAATCCAGACTGTCTTTTTTATGAATTTAATTTTGTCAGTTTTGGCATAGTTGTTACTAATCATTACCAAAAAGTCAGTAAGAGCTATTTCCCAATATTCATTATCCTTCCATAAGGAGGAAATTTCCTCATTAGTTAAAGGTAATATAATTTCTGCTGAATCTTTTTCAGTCAGTTGACAAAGTCTTAATTTGTCCTTTAAAATCAAATCAGAAATTTTTCTGTATATGTCTCTAACTTTTTATTTTGTTTATGTGGCAGAAACATCCACTCCAATATGGTGTCTTCCCTTTGCATCAGAATACTAGAAGGGTATTCTCTGGATGTCAAGACAACCAGAATATAGTCTAAATCAAGGTTTATCCGATCTACATATACATCTAATATTCTGTTTTCTACCCATTGTAACTCTTTTTCTGCCATATCGGATAATATTCTCGAACTTTTTAGGTCCTTATCACCTTTAAGGGCCATTTTTAGTGCTTTAAGTTATGTCCTACACCAATAATCATCTGTAATTGAGAAATTTCCCCTAATAATCTCTGAAGAGGATTAATAGTTTGATAACAATCTCTTCTAATTTGTATCTTTTGAGGTCTGTTTCTTTGTAAGTCTGTCGTGTAAGCTAAATAGTTAATAGAATCCCCCCTTTGTAACTTTTCTGGGGCAATCTGTAACCGCCATCTAGGTAGAACTTCCTCACCATGTCAAACATACATTCCAAAGTTTCCTTATTGGAATCTGATAAGAGAATGTCATCCATGTAATGATAAACAAGAGATTGTGAAAATTTATTTTTTTCTTATTTATTTATTTATTTTGCATTCATTTATTTAGCTCATAAATAAAGTCATGCACAATTATGATACACAATACAGTATGTTCACAATGGCATGGCTATATTAAAACCAATCGACATGTTCTGTCACACATTATCATCATTTTTGTTTTGAGAACATATCGTTATCAATCATATTTATCATGCTCTCAGTAGACCTCAAAACTTCATAGAGTCTGTGCCTCTTGTCCAACTGCAGTTTATATTCTTAAACCAATCGTTTCCCAATTGTTAAAAGACCCACATTGAAGCCTAATAGCCACAATTCTGCTCTCTGTTCCTATAAGTTCATCATTTCTAGGTTACACATACAATTGAAATTGTGTGACATTTGTCTTCCAGTGTGTCACTTTTTTTTTTTTTTGGCAAGCATATAACTTTACTACTTACTAAAGATGAAATCAAATTTGCATGCACAGGTGAGCACTCACTGAAACACCTTGGATTCATCACATATTTGAGTTTCAATTAGCATATATATATATATATATATATATATATATATATAGAGAGAGAGAGAGAGAGAGAGAGACAGAGACAGAGAGAGACAGAGAGAGAGAGAGCAATAATGGCAATATATTATGCATCAATATCAGCAATGGCTTTTCCAGGTTCTGCAGTCATTTGAACAAAATTGTAGAGACATCCAGCACACTCCATTAAAAAGGAACAAAAAACAAAAACAAAAAAACAAAGAAAAACAATAACAAAAAAGTAAAAACAAAATCCCGGAAAAGCACACTTCTGTTATTCTTGTGGTACTTGGCACCATTTTTTTTTTAAATTAGCTTCTCAGTCATCATCTGGGAGGAAACCATTCTGAGCAACATCATTAAAAACAGATCTGATAAAGCATGGTCACTACTATGTATCATAAAGCAGGTCCACATATGAGTTAGTACAGGTCATGTTTGTCTTTTTGTAATTGGGTTACTCGAAGAATGGTTTCTTCGAGTTCCATCCATTTTCCTGCAAATTTCAAGATTCCATTGTTTTTTTCTGCTGAGTAGTACTCCATTGTGTAATTTCTGTATCCATTCTTCGGTTGAGGGGCATCCAGGCTGCTTCCAGTTTCTGGCTATTACAAATAATGCTGCCATGAACATGGTTGAACATATATATGTCCTTGTTATATGAATGTGCTTCTTTTGGGTATATGCCTAGGAGTGGAATTGCTGGATCTTGTGGTAGACTCTTTCCCATTTTCATGTGGAGTCACCTTACTGATTTCCAAAGTGGCTGTACAAGTTGGCACTCCCACCAGCAGTGGAGGAGTGTTCCTCTTTCTCTGCATCCTCTCCAGCATAAACTGTCATTGGTATTTTTGATTTTAGCCATTCTGACAGGAGTAAGATGGTATCTCAGAGTTGTTTTGATTTGCATTTCCCTGATGTCTAAGGATGTTGAACACTTTCTTATGTGTCTTTCAGCCATTTTAGGTTTCTCTATTGAGAATTGTCTATTTAGTTTTGTACCCCAATTTAAATTGGATTGTTTGGTGTTTGGGGGGACTAGCTTCTTGAGTTCTTTGTATATTTTGAAGATCAGCCATCTGTCAGATGTGGGGTTGGTGAATATCTTTTCCCAGTCTGTGGGCTGTCATTTTGTCTTGCTGACTATGTCCTTTGCCTTACAGAAGCTTCTCAGTTTCAGGAGGTCACACTTATCAATTCTTGATTTCAGTGTATGTGCTACTGGTGTAATGTTCAGGAAGTGGTCTCCTGTACCGATTATTTCAAGGGTATTTCCCACTTTGTCTTCTAATAGGTTCAGTATAATGGGAAATTACCAATATGGAATCAGGTAGAAATATAAGGGTATTTTATAGGGAAAAGCCTTACTTACAGAGCTACCTAGCCAGCCAGCTAGGTCTGTACCGCAATTTCAAAAGCAAAACCGAAAGAGAAATTCAGTCCCCTGAAAGTGTCCTCTACATCATCCTGACCACGCCCTTGCAAGTGTGGTCAGGCACGCATGTAGCCAGCCCCTAAGTAGGTGTGGCTACAGCTTCCCCTACAGTTCAGTGTACCTGGATTATTTTGAGATCTTTGATCCACTTTGCCTTAAGTTTTGTGCAAGGCAATGGGCTTGGGTTTAACTGCAGTCTTCTACATGTCCGCAACCACTTATGCCAGCACCATTTGTTGAAGATGTTCTCTTTGTTCCATGGTATAAATTTGGATTGTTTGTCAAAAATCAGGTGTTCATAGGTGGGTGGGGTAATATCAGGGTTTTCAATTCTATTCCTATTCCGTTGGTCTACCTGTCTATTTTTGTGTTAATACCGAGATTGTGAAAATTTCTTACAAATTATTTCCAAAGTTTGCTGTACAAAGTGTTGACACAAAGTAAGACTATTTAGCATTCCTTGTGGCAAATTTTTCTCTATCATTTTCTCTAATGGTATTGTGAAAAAAAAAAAAAAAAAACAGTCTTTTAGATCAATGACTATGGTTGGCCATCCTTCAGGTATCAAGGAAGGCAAAGACATTCCAGGTTGCAGAGTGTCCATTGGTTCAATTTACTTATTCATGGCTCTCAGGTCTGTCAGGATTCTCCACTTACCTGACTTCTTTTGATAACAAATACAGGAGAATTAAAAGGGCTGGTAGATTCCTCTATGTAAGTGGCCAGCCTCTAGCTGTTCCCGTACTGACTTTTCTAAACCCTCTAGCTTCTCCGAGGTCATAGGCTATTGTCCTCCACAAACAGGTTCATCTGTAAGCCACTTCAATGGCAGGGCCTTTGGCTCTTCTGAAGGTCTATCATTTGTATTTAGTTTCTGTGCAGCCTGGATGGTTGCTAACTGCTTTCCATAATGTCTTACCAGATCTTTTCTACTATCTAAAGATTGTATATAATTTGTATCTGACACTGGAGGAATATTAATTCCTCTGTATTCCATTGCCATAAAAGATCACGACCCCAGAGATTTATAGCTGTATCTACCACATATGGTTTCAGTCTCCCTTTCTGTCCTTCCGGTCCAATGCAGACAACCGAGTTAACATTCTGTCGAACTCTTGATAGAGTTCCAATTCCTAAAAATTGTACATTTGCCTCTCTAAGAGGCCATTTCTGAGGTCAAGACATTTGGGTAATAATAGTCACATCTGCCCCAGTGTCTACTAAGCCAGTAATAAATTTTTATTAATTTTCACTTCAAACTGGGGCTTTTTTTCATTAATAGAAGTTTGCCAAAATATGTGTTTCTCATTTTTTCCATTGACATTTGATTCTTCATCACTAGCCAAACTACCATCTAGAGCAGTATTATTTTTCACAATAGGCAAAGAACTATTTGTACTGTGAGAGATTGTCTTTCACTGTACTGGTAACAACCAGACCTTTCTCGATGTGGGGACCTTCTTGAGGCCCCCCCTTGGGGTTTCCAGCCTTAACGGGTTTCCTTGCATGTCCCTGGTTGATCTAAATTCATTGGTCCAGTGCCTGCCTTTACCACATTTTCTACACAATCCAGAAGGCAGTGGCCTTCCATATGAGTCACTGTTAGAATTCCTTTGTCTACAATTTCTCTTGATATGTCCCATTCTACCACAGCTGGAACATCTAGTTTCCTGGCACCTTCGTGGTCTCCTGAGGAAGGCTCTTACTACCCAAGGTTCTGGTTCATAGTAGTGGTAACCTCTAGCCTCTTGGTACCTATGTTGACCTCTGTAAGGTGCTTCTCCTTCCCAAACCCTTGCGTCCTCACCTCTAGAACTTTTAATCTCCTGTTGCCTTTTTAAACGTTTCGAGATGGCTTCTCCTATTCAAGCTCTAGTATATTGCACATTATAGTCAATGTTGGCTGCATGCAAAACCCATTTTTCTAGTAGAGCTGATCTGATCTTTAAAGGCAAAAGTATTCTTTTGCATATTTGTTTTGCATTTTCATAAGCTATTGTATATATAATTGATTGTCTTGTTTCTGGATCTGTTACCTGTACTTCTACTGCCCTAGTTAACCTTTGTAAGAAGTCCTAGAATTATTCTGTAGGTCCCTGTTCTATAAGGTATAAGCATTTAGGTGATCTCCTGGCCACTAACCTTATCTCGGGAGTTTAATGCTGCTTTCCTGCATAGGGACACTATATGGTCGTCATATTCAGCCTGAACCTGTGTGTTAGCATAAATACCCTCACCAAGAATCTTATCTAGGGTTGCTTCAAAATATTCCTTTATGCCTTGATGCTCAATGAGCTTTGCCTCTTCCCTGACCAATGTCTTCCACTGGATTTGGCATGAATTCTCAAGTACATCTATTACCAGTCTTTACTAGTCTGTGGGCATCATGCTATTAAAGGTTGCCCATGAATGTAATATCTGTTTTACATGTGGTCTATGGAGACCATATGAGACAAGTGATACTTCAATATTCTTAAGATCCTTCAGCAGTATAGTTTGCCATACGTAAGCCATCTGTCCCTGAGGGTGCTTCTTAGAAGCTGGCTTTTCTACCATGGTAGTTGGATAGACTAATGGTGTATGAGTAACAACCTTAGAAGAATAGTCATGATACCTGGGTGGAGTAGGTGCCTCAGATTGGAGTGATTTTGCCTCTGAGGCATCCCAATGATCTTTAAGCCTACTAATGATCTCCTTATGAAAAGTTTCAATCTCCTTAATCATAAATGATTCCAAGCATGTTAGTGAATCTGTAAATTGCTCCAACTGATCCTCTACACTTTTTTCTAGGTCTTTAATATGGTGGTCCTTAGTAGCATCTGGATTGTATGAAAACTGTCTTCTAGGTATTGGAGTCTAGATTCGAGGTCATGATTTGCTGATTTTGAGTCCTCAGCAATCCCTGTACTCTAAATTATCTTCCAAACATTCAAGTCTAGACTTAAATTTGTGATTTGCTACCTTAGATGCTTCAATAATTGATTGAATGGCATTGTCCAATTCTTGAACCCTATCATGGGTATTTTGTACCTTTGCGTCTAGTTTCTGGGTAACAGAGCCTATCTGAGTTTCTAGCTGGCTACAGATATTCTTTAGTTCATCATGGTGCTCTGACAGCCTAGCCTCTAATGCCTGAGACATGGAGGATCTCTCTGTGTTTGTCTTATCATAAATATGCTACATCTCATCTTGGGTAACAGACAGCTCTGTCATTAGTGTATTGGACACAAAGCCAAGCTTATCATCCAATTTCTGTTCCACTTGCTGCATAAATGTGGTCTGACATAATCTGTTCTCCAAAACCTCATTGCGTAAAGCTGTTATTTCCTGCAAGCAGGTTGTGAGGTTATCTTTGTCCCTGTTCCTGAGAATTCTGGCTAGGAATGTTATTTGGACCAGCAAGCTAACTGCCATCACTGCATATAGACTGGTAATTGGCAGATTTGCATACTCCTCAAACATTGAATTCACATAATAAGCAAAAATATTACCAATTTTAGCAAATGATAAATATTCTGCCATAATATTACTTGATTTCTACTCCAGATGCAGTAACTATTTTTGAACAGCAGTTGGTGAGAGTCATTCAGCTACTCAGTGCAGTGTTTGGCAGTGGTCAGTAATGCAAGATGGTGGCAATGGTGGAGAGAGGTCACAAAAGAGTCTGCGCTTATCTTAGAGAGTATGGAGCCTTGCAGTTGCAACCACTGAAAGAGATTTGGCTTTACAGCTGCAGTGGCAAGGGGAAGTGGTGAACCATGCTGAAAGACAAGGCCTACTTTTGAGGCCTCTATGTTAAGGGCAGGAGGCCTCCAGGCACGGGTAGGCTGCAGTCCAAGCAGGTCTGGTGCCTGCAGCTAGAAACTGCAACAATAACCATGGGGACATCTGTGGAAATCTCCCAGCTGGGCAGACTGTTCTGAGCAGCTCAGGTCAGCAGCAGAGGGAATGCGCTTGTGTGGTGCAGCGGGTCGGCTGCTCGCCAGGAGCACCTGTGGAGATAGCGTGCTTTCCCGGCCTAGGATGCAGTACTGCTGGGACCCAAACGCTGTCCCAAATGGACCTAAGTTTACAAAATCCTGCTCCTGACACCAGAGAATGTTGGAAATTACCAATAAGGAGATAGATCAAAATACAAGGGATTTTAATAGGGAAAAAGCCTTACTTACAGAGAGACCTAGCCAGCTGGCGTGGCAGCAGTCTGTACAGCAAGCCGAAAGTGAAACCAAAACTCAAACCAGCCACCTGAATGCCTCTCACTCTACATCACACTGACCATGCCATCACAGGGGTGGTCAGGCACACCCATAAGCAGGTGTGGCTACAGCTTCTCCTACACTAAGTATAATTGTTCTTACCATTTAAACATTGTCCTTTTTCTTTTAAAAACTGCAACTAAAAAATGAGGAACCAGATTTCAACTAAGTCCTCAATGGAGGAAATTCAGAATATAGACTAATATGGAAAATTGTGAACATAATTTGGATGCAGTGATACCTCATATCAGAATAAAAGATAAACTTAACATTCAATCTTTGCTTTATATGTTTTCTTAACATCTTGCTACCTTATTTAATCTTCTCTAAAGGATATGTATTCATGATTACAATTTTAAATTACTAGGTTGCAGGAAATATTATAGATGAAGTTCTATTTGTTAGTTTTCTTGAGTAGTTTCACAGCAGTAGGACAGATTTAATAATTATTTTTTAGCCCACAGTAATTAATTATAACCAACTTTCTAGCCTTCTCTATGTTAGGACCAATGGTGCACTCATTTCTTAAACCATTGATTCTGTTTTTGTTTTTGAGATTGTTTTTATTTATTATGAATACTTCATGTATGTCTGCATGCCAGAAGTGGACACCAGATATCATTGTAGATGGCTGGGAAATGAACTTAGGACCTCTGAAAGAACATCCAGTGTTCTTAACCTCTGAGCTATCTCTCCAGGCCATAAAGCACAGAATTTTTCACTCTTTAGTAAGGAAATTAAGACACTGGAGAGTGTAATAGGAGGTATAGAAAATCATATGATACATTGTAAGTGGTATCTATAATGTGTGTTTTCTTGAGTCAGGAAAGCATTAGGAGTGATGCACACTGACCAACAAGTGGCAGATACTTCACATATTCCAAATATTTCAAATTAGGTCCAAGGAGCAAGAGTTATATAAACTAAAATTAAAGTTGTGCTGTCAGTAAACACCAAAACACCAGCTTGTAAATCTAACTGGATGGCAAGTTTTTTGTTTTTTTTTTTTTTTCTGAATTGGAAACTTGGCCAAAATCTATTACAGAAAACTTCTCAACTATAACTCATGTATCTTGTCTGATTCTGAGTTAGTCTACAGCAACTAATGCACTTGCACAGCAATTTCTGCTTTTATAAAGAAGGTGGCCTGAATCACCCATGACTGCATCTGTTGATCTCTACTCTGAAGGTTAGTGATGATGGCGCTTCCTTGATGAGTAAACTTATATGCAGAAATAAATTAATTTTACAAAGAAAAGCTGAAGTGCCCTTGATGATTATGGGGATTATATTCTATTTTCTTTATGAGCAAAAAATCTATTTGGTGAAGTACTTGGAGATTGGAATTATTTTCTTCCTTTCTTTGAACTGATGGCATTACATAAATTATTCTTGAGGAGCAGGTAAGAAATTATCAATGAATTGAATGAAAGTTAGAAGAAATGAAAGGAATTAACATATTAATGAAGTCCTAAAAGATTTTGTGGAACACTTGAACAAATCTACTTGAACTAATCTATATTTGCTAATTTTCAGTATTCTAAGTGATTGTTCCAAGATCATCATAGCACGTGACAAAGTTTACCTATTTTTCCTTTTGGCATCATAACACCATGGAAGAAGTCACATGGTGAAAGAGAACAAACAGGTACCAGGATCATGTTTTTATCAATCCAATAGTGTCACATAGGGTCCTCAATTCAATGATCTCAACAACTTACAACAGTTTCACTCCCAAATACATTTAATATGTAGACTGGGTAATTATTTCTTTGACAAATGCATTTTTGGTAGAACATAAAGAAACCATAAAACTTAGATAGTACTATGGAAGATAAAATGCCTTGTATGAGTAATTCAAACACAATTTGGAGGCATGCAAGAACATTTTCTAATTTCTTTGCTTCCAGAAAGTTTAATATTTACCCAATTAAAAATGACAAAATTTGCAATGTCTAAATAAAAGTACTTTCTATAGAATAAGAAATAAAGAACATAATTTATATTATTGCAAAGACTATAGCTATGTCAAACTAATGGAAGTAATAACCCATTAGAGAACATTTTTTCCTTCTTATTTTATAAAGAACAAGTGGATCAAACTCAGTCTATTCCTAATATTTAGCAGCATTTATATATTTCTACTTTCAAAAGTATAATGTATAAATCTCTGTGTATCAGAAGTGAAGCAGCCAAAAGACATCATCTTTGGAGTTACTACAAGAAAAAAATAAAAGATTTTGTGTTAAATACAAATATTCATTCAAATGACACACTGTGTCTTAGTTACTGTTACAGTGCAGTAGAAGAACACCATGACTAGGACAACTCTTATGAAAGAAAATATTAATTTGAGGGTTGCTTACAGTTTTAGAGGGTTAATCCTTTACCATCATGGTGGAAAGAAATCAAGCATAGCATTGGAACAGTTGCTGAGAGCTTTGCATCCTGGTATACAGAGGGAGGGAGAGAGAGGGAGAGAGAGACACACGCACAGAGTGAGGGAGAGGAGAGAGAATCTGAGCCTGGTAAGGGCTTTTGAAATTTTCAGACAGCCCCTCCTCCAAACAACAATGCCTCTCCAACAAGGACAAACATTATCCAACAAGGTCACAACCTTTAATCCCTGCAAAGAGTTCACCATCTGTGGACTAAGCATGCATATATATGAGCCTATTTTGAGGTAGAAGGCATTCTCATTGAAAGTTTCACATCTACAGAAAATGCATTTCTTTGAAGTGCTAAAATAGCAATAAAGGTATAGCTTCCCTTAAAAGTGACTAATATTATTGCCATTAATTGGAAATTAAAAGAGGTATTTTCTCAAAATGGACATGTTGCTATGCTTTTCTTTCTTTTTATTTAACCTAATTTCTTTATTGAATCCTTGGAAATTTCACATCATGCATTCCAATTACACAGCAACCCCAATAGAAAACTAAAAACAAAATAACAAACCAAACTAAACCAAATCAAGGAAACAAAATTCAAAAGAAAAAGCAAATGAGCAAGACAAACAAATTTAAAAAAACACAAAAGCAAACAACAACAAAACCTTTTTGCTCCTCGATCTTTCCCTCCTCTCCAATGTCTCCAACATCTCTTCATTAGTATTGGTGGCATTGGGAGTGCTTGCTTTGCTCTTCTTATGTCAGCATGTTATTTTTGTCTCATTTAGCTGACACAATTCATAAAATTATACAGGAATAATCACTAACAAATTACCTATAATTTAAGCAAAAGGTGTAAAAATTAGACAATACAAATGAACCAACTAAGAATCTCTAAAAGGATTTATGACACACTTGCACTAATTTAGAATTCTTAGTTTTGAGATTTCCTGGGAAATAGCTGTTGAAATATCTTAAGATTTTACCCAGTTTCTCCAAAGTCAGTGCCTGCTTTTCTTGTTTTTTACTTCTATAAAGATTTATTCAATTAAAAAAGGGGTACTATACTTGACGGGTTGTTACAAAATGCTGTTATTTCTAAGGAAAATAAAGGTGAAACACAAATGATTTCCATAAGTTTCATCCTAAAGCTGGAGAAATGGATCAGGGTGTTTTCTTTGAATTCTGCTGCCCAACAGTTCACAATATTGAAGCAACAAAGTCTTAATAGTTTTAGTTTATTTGCATAACAAGGACCAATAAGCAAATGTTTTCTTACTGAATCATGATGGCATAGAATTTTCTGCTATTGTTCATCCTTAAAAAATATAGGCCTCCTGCTTTATATTTACTTTTTAATTCTTAAATATTTTCAAGGTATTAAATTAACCCTACTGTAAAATTGTTACTTACATTAATATTGGTATTCATCCAGCACTCCCTGGAAGGTGCCAGGAGATCTGTGAGCACACGTATTCTATGTGTCTGCTTGAATAAGTGATAATTTAATGCTTCCATAAAACATTTTTTCACAAAATGTATGTTAGATATTCATGTTCTCTACTATATAAGCATGCCATATCATATAACAAATTATGACTTACCACATGATATGACATATGTGTGGAAGTAGGTTAAATAATGCCTACATTTATAAAATTCCCCTTGATATTAGTAGATGAGGTGCTGATGTATAGGTTCATGATAAAGTATTTTCATTTTCCAAGTATAGCATAATATTAGTCATGAAGAAAATACAGGCACAGACACACCCAAATATTTCTTGAAGTTAATGGTCATCTACAAATAAAATTTGTACTAATAATTCTGGGCATTAGGTAATTTCCCATTCCAATTATTTTTTCTTTCCACAAATCAAATAAGTATGTAAAATCTTATATCAAATAGATATGTATTGATTTCCATTTTACTTTTCTTTTTAGTATTATTCAATTTTCTTCATTCTTTAACAAAATTATGGGGAAGACAGAAACATAAATTGATATATAATGAATATAGGTAGGAAATGGTATACACACATGACTATACCATTTAAAAATCCATATTTTCATGAGTGGAAGCATGATGTCCTCATGGATTTCTCATGATTGTATGGAAATAACCATTTCAAATTTTTCTATTTCATGTGATAAATGACATTACCAAATAAATATATGGATTATGACATAGTGATGCCAAAAAGAAATAACAGTTCAAGCCTATATCTCCTTCATCAAAAAATTGGATATTCAAGAAATCAATTCTCAAATTTGTTTATAAAGACTTTTATTTTTTGAAACTGAGTTTTAATAAAGCCATATAGTCTATTATTTATGTATGTCATCCTAATCAATGTGGATGACAAGGAAGGACCATGTGGCTTCTGAAAAACTGTGTTACATAGAAGAAAGAATGGGCTAGGCATGCCTGGGTTGTATACAGCTATGACAACACCAAGAGTAATTGCATGTCCTGAACAGGACAAATGACCACATACTGGGG